>NC_049992.1:18391191-18515159 GCF_000003815.2 Branchiostoma floridae | reverse complement strand
ATAGCTTTATTCATTTTGTGCATTCTTCAGCCAGGCTATAGCATACCTTGCGCCTTTATGTACTTCTTGTAACCTGACTCGAGGCCCTAACCTTGAGTGCCAACCACTTAACTTTTAGCGATATTCTATAAGCCCTTACCTATATAGCTAGATGACCTCCCGTTGAACCTAGACAACACCTTGCCATTGTGCTAATGTCTCTGAAAAGCCGTCCTTTATTTCAGTTTGTACATGTGACAGGCGTGTCGAATCAGACAGACATAATGTGCGACGGAGATAGCTGCAGTCTGAAACAGAACTTGCGGGTGCAATTGTCAGTGAAATCATCAGCTAAAAAAAATGCAATTTCCAGTTTTTAATGAATAAAAGAAGAGACCCGGACTCGTCCGCTAAGGCAGCATCTAGGTAACTTTGTAGTGTTGTATTGATGCTGTAGTATCAGGTCACCGTGACCTTGGCAACAAGTGTCGCCATCAAGTCACGAGGGCGTGCGCCCAGGTGACGGTGAATCACACCTGCCTGTGCAGTGGAACGGTGAGGTCAGGGTGTTTTCTTACCTGCTCCCTTGGCAGCAATGGTAGGTAAACTTCAATATGTCAGGTTTGTGTCCTGTGGTTTGGTAGCGGGTTCTCTACAATCTCCAAGCAGATAGATCTAATTTGGGGCAAAGGCAGCATCCACACAGTATCCAATTGGCTCATGAGGGACAGTCCTCACAAATTCTTCAGAATTGAATCATGCATTTTGCTTGCGGCACTGTCCTCCAGTCCGACAACACTTCGTCCTGATGGTCAGAGGCGGGCTGTTCTATTTACACCTGTCCCCGACCGCGACCGTCATGCTTTGCCGGAGACGAAAAGAACGAACCCCCCCCCCCCCTTCCGCCTTCTTAAACGTGTCCATTCGACGTGTTAGTAGCGCATATGCGTCCGTGAGGTTTTCACGAAAAAGGAACAACGCTGTAGTTTTCTAGATCAATGACCTAGGAGGTTGGATAGAAAACGACCTCTTTGAGTTGAAGAGATTTGACAGAAACATGATATAGGACACGCCCATGTTTTGAAAGCATTGAGAAAATAATACACCAGGGTACAAATCCACTTCAATAGCATAATGGTCACTAACTGTCACTTATATCATTTCTCAGTTATCCGTATGATTCATCGAATGATCCCGTTCTTGCGTTCTCGTCTACAAGTTTTTGGGCTTTCTTGATACTGCTTCGTTGTGCCGTTAATATATTAACAATTTGCAAATTCCAGTGTATACGCCCGTAAAGCACAGTCACGCAGATGCAATTACCAATATGAGCACTGGAGGATTTAAATTTTAACCACTATGGCATCAATAATATGAAAAGCCTGTATAGACTGGAGATTTCTGAGGCAGGCAGTCGCACATAGGAGTTAACACAATTGAGCACAGCACAGATAGACTAGAGAGTTGAATTCTGGAGAGAGCTGATGGAGAGGGGAGGAGAGATTTTCAGTTGTGGTCGACACATTACCATGTAGCCTGGACTGCCTGCCTTTTAAGAGAACACTTAAGGGGTCTCCAGTGCCCAGTGTACAGAAAGCCCCGTCTCTATTCCTTTCTTTATCTTTGATTTGTGGCTAATCTCTCAGATGCATCCGAAAAGAACCTGGATTTATCCCTCTTTTATATTTATTTATTATAATCATCGTTAACAGTTTCGTCAGGATAATAAGTTACTGGATAACAACGCTATTTGTACAGTGCATCTTTTGCTAACAATACAGGCACTACCTATCTATATCTACATATGAATATGTATGAATACTTTACGTTTGGGTCCGCATAATGATCAGTTAGCAGCGACACCTATACTTGCAGTGCGTATCAGAACCAGTGAACAATTCCCTTAGGAAAGTGACAGGTGGTCACCGAAACGTCGGTTTTGAATAAAACACTCGGTTGCGTACAAAGAACTTCATCATCCTGTGTACCATCTTGTCTTACATTTTGCAAAAAAAGGAGAGAATTCTCCTTCGAAGACATGACCTCTTTGTCTCACGAAATTGCAATCCAAATTTCAAGATGCTTTTTTGTTAGCACAGGAGGAGAAAGCTGAAAAAATATGCTAGTAGACGTTGCAAACCCTGTACATAATTAGCCTAGCATCACATAATGACATCATGGTGTCTCTTCAATCATATGTTTTGTTGATACAGTAGAATCCAGTTAATTGCACAACGGATTAACGCACACTTCTGTTAAATGCACGGAATCCCCAAATCCCAAAACGGTGTGGTCCAGCTTGATAACTTCGCATTATTGCACCATCCGGATTATTGCACGGAATTAATTGGCAAATAGGCCGTGCAATTAAGCGGCTTCTACTGTATATGGTTATCGTGGTTCTAGGACTATATATGCACATTTATGAAAATGTATGCAAATTGTATCTCCTCTCCAGGATCGTGACAAGATTAAAGAAAGGGATGCTGCAAGTAAGAGATGTTGCATGTGCTTGGGTTGGACTATATTTGCTGGGTGCATGGCGGCGTGTTGTGCTGTCGGTCTCATCGTCTGTGGGGCCGTCATCGCCGCACCGGTCATAGAGACCAAGTCCCTGGAGTTTCTGGAGACAACCTGCACCACCAACAACAGTTATCTCACCGGTGAGTAGTCTCCAAGCAGACCCTACGGTGCCTTAGAGAGATCTTAGAGATACATGTAGTATCAAAGCTGGCAAAGGAGTATAGCCGGCCAAAGGGAGATAGCCGGCTAAGGGAGTCAAACGGGCACCGGAGCCTTGCCAGCTTTGATACTATTTCGAAGGCACCGTAGGGTCTGCTTGGAGACTAACCGGTGAGTGCATTCAAATGATTTGCACGTAAGGCCACAGAAAGTAAGTTTTATTTTAACCTCCTTGGTTTTATAGATGACATCCTCTGTAGATTCCAAATTTAGTGATAGAGGGCGAAAAAAACAAGGTGAGTAAAATATCAAGATTTTCAATATAGATACCATAAACGTAGTAACAAGAATTATTTACATCCTTTTTCTCTTTCTAGGGCAGAACATTGTATGTGGCTGTGGTGAGGAATGTAGTTCCAACTACCCCTGTCTGCGCATGACAGTGACATATGTTGTAAACAACGTCACATACGACGGCGTGCTGTTCGATACTGAGTCAAGGCTGAACGTTGCTGGGGACAATGCCGAGGTAGGAATCATTCAACAAATCAATCAATCAATTAACCAATTAATCAATCAATACGTTCACAGTTAAGCCAGAAACCGTTGCTTTACTTTGCCAGTCACCGAGACATGTTGGTCTGGTTTGCACACGCGTTTTCGGAGTCGACTTACTTGTACACTTGTTACTCACAGTTTCCGTCTACGCAACGTGCCTGATTCTACCTCCTCCCTTATCACGGTTTAAGACTGGAGTAGATTTTTTATCTATTTAGCAACGTACCACTTACCCTTCGGTTGCATGCAAGATATGTTCCCTAATTTCCGCTATTTGAATAGTATGGAAAATGGATACTCTTTATGCAACTAGATAAATCATATATTATTGATTACATCTGCCCTTATGTTTACAACTGTCTTAAGAAGCGAGAAGTTAAGCCTGTACATACTAGCGCTGCAGCCGAACGATGATGATGATGGCTAGCATGCAGTAGTCTCTGTAGATGTAACGTTAGTATGATACAATTTTCTTATACGCATGTATCAAAGCCTTGTCGCTAAGACCTGTACTTGTTTGAGCATGAATGTACAATAAAGATCTTTCATTCATTACCAACCTGATGAAACTATTCACGTTCGTTCACAGAATAGACAGTGTGTTACGGTGCGATGCAGCGACGATGAAAGGGACAATCGTGCAAATGTCCTGAATTTCAACGACACCTACGCTCCTGGACAATCCTACAAGTGTCTGTATCATCCAGACAGGCCAACGGTCAGTATCATCATATCTGTAGACTTTATATGTAACTTTCATGAACATTTATCCGCCGGAATTGTAAATATGGATACACTTTGAAAAAAAACACAGCGTTTTTGAAAGATCTCTAGTGCAGTGCGTACACACAAACACACACGGGCAGACACATACACACACACAGGCAGACATACACAAAAATATAACACACACACACACGCACGCACGCACGCACACACACACACGCGCGCACGCACGCACGCACGCACACACACACACACACACACATACACCGGTTGATTTTAACTGTGAGTTCAAAACTCCAGGGGCCCCGCCGTGCCCCAAAACAGCCCAGTGACTTTAGGATGCCCCTCGGGTGCAGGTAGAGGTCACGCCGGAAAGTGCAGAAAACAGCCGGTAAACTACCTACAGAGGTCCGTTTTCTTTCCAGATGGGACTGTAGCACTGATTTTCGATTTTATCTTCTTCTCGAATTGTAGAAAGTCCTGCTGACCCGACTGTTCACGTATGACGCCATGTTCCACTCCATGCTGTGGACCAGCATCGGGACCTTCATCTTCACCGTCCTCATGATCTACTGTTGGTACCAGTGTCATCAGGCGTGCTCTATTCAGAGAAAGGCGTGCTCTATTCACGTACCCATCTCGGTACCTCCGCAAGCACCGGGGGCATCAGCAGCAGCAGCAGCACCACCGGGGGCACAGTCCGGCTATTTCATCACCCAGCCCCCGTCATATTCAGCTCCAGGCAAGAACCTGCCGATGCACCCCCCACCACAAAACCTGTACTCCTCTGAAAAGTCAGGGTACACATACACCTAGTACCTGAGGCTGAGATAGGTCGATTGTCCCGACGATTTTGTGAAACCCGCTGTGGTGTTAGTAGTTGGATTGAATGTATAGGTGGTTAGGACCAACTCTAAAAAATGAATGTTTGCACTTTCTTTTTCGGTATATAATCAAGAAAATCACTGATGTGAGTGAGTGAGTGAGTGAGTGAGTGAGTGAGTGAGTGTATGAGTGAGTGAGTGAGTGAGTGAGTGAGTGAGTGAGTGAGTGAGTGAGTGAGTGAGTGAGTGAGTGAGTGAGTGAGTGAGTGAGTGAGTGAGTGAGTGAGTGAGTGTATGAGTGAGTGAGTGAGTCAGAGTGAGTGAGTGAGTGAGTGAGTGAGTGAGTGAGTGAGTGAGTGAGTGAGTGAGTGAGTGAGTGAATGAGTGAGTGAGTGAGTGTGAGTGTGTGTGTGTATGAGTGTCTAAGAGAGATTCCGGCCTCAAAAGGCTATGGGACTACTTTTACCTTCTATCTGTGTGGCACTGTTGAAATAAGATGATAACTTGAGTGCAGTGCCGTATCGTCCTTGCCTGTCTTAAAAGCAAATAATGTCAGCTACATGCGCTTCAAATGTTTGCAAATTGAATTCAAATTTTCGTTTAAGTTTGAAAGAGAATAGACATATCTTTGTATTGTTATTTTGGATGTGATTTTTGCTATCGTTGCTAGTGTTAGTGACTGATGTGGCATTAAAAATCTTATTGTGTGTACAGGCCTAATGTACCAAAACACAGACAGATGCACCATGTGAGCAGTTCAATGCACATGGACACTTTAGAGACCTAGTTTCTGCCAGACTAACTACGCTGGCTATAGGTAGAGTGATTCGCTACCATAGGATTTGACTGAGAAATGTTAGCCTTCTTGTGGACTGACTTTCCTAGCCAATTATTATTCGACTTTTGCCGAATTCTACTATCCATACTACCGTAGGAAGGCCTGGTGGAGCTACTAGAGATCCCTGATTCCTCCTGTACTGTCATCCACAGTGATAAGAAATTTTACTTATTAATTAGAGCTGTGGAATAGGCTATCTAGTGAGATTGTTTCAAATAGGGATCATGAGGCAGAAATCGAAACACAAAGACAATGTTTTCCTCAATGTAAACTGCCACTGTCCGTATCCCGAATGACTGCTGCTATCACCATGTTGTCTCAAGTATGGTATTCTTAAAAAAATCATTGCAAATTTTTACCCGTATAGGCTAACTGTAAGTGAACAAAAACTACCTATAGTGTAAAGGCATTAACAAAGGGGATGTACATTTGAGACAGACAATGAAGGTCAATTACGTTGCTAGGTAGTCTATTAAAAGTTTCTTGGTCTACTCAACGTCCTTGGTCTACTATAATGAAGGCCTTGACTATTTCTTGGAAGCAGTGAATAGGAAAAAAGATGACCATCACATGTATAAATGATAAGTTTTTGTACTTTTAATGTTTTACGTCATGTACGTTAGAATCATTTGCATCTGTACAACTTTTCATACTGTATATTTCTTGTTGGAGTGTTGTGATTCTGCACTACTCTTGTTGTTAACAACCGTTCTTAACTAGTACATGGTTGTATATTGTGTGTCAAGGAGACATTTTTGCTTATAATGTCGTGTGGAAAAATTATACAGAAAAGATGACCGTCACTGTAACAATCATGTTTGCAACATGTTAGCTAGTATCACTTGCCACTGTACACCTTTTTATACTGTATCTGTCTAGTGATTTTTGACTCTGTGCGTGCCATGTACATGTAAATAAACGTATATGTTATGCAGTGGTGCACTAGCTTCGTTTTCGCAACATTTAGCGTTGATATTTCCCATGCACTGTTGACATACTTGAAATGTCGCCCCACACAGTGAACAAAGGACGCCATTTTCTCATGGCAGACCATTTGTCATCTATTCAGGTGAAATTGCCAACGCCGTGAAGACACAACAAAACGCCTCAAAAGCTTTGAAATTAATATCACCTCAATGTTGTAGCAAAGGTCAATGCCCGATAGGGCACCGTATGGAAGGTTTTTGTCTCCTCATGCGGTTTGAACTCGAACTCCAGGCATTGCTGTCACACCTTATGGCTCAGCGATGACATAAATATGGAATACAACACGGTGTATTCCGTATCACCCGAGGTACCAGCCCGACCGGGGGAAGGATCGCCCGACGGCGGGAGGGTGATCCGACCCGCGGGAGGGCTGGGACCGAGGGTGATGCGGAATACACCGTGTTGTATTTTATCTATGTCATGCCCACCTGCGAAAACACATATTTCGATGCGAAATGCAATTAAGTTGAGAAAATGTGGTGTCCTTGAACAAAAGATTGTAACAACAGCAATTCTAACGTCCGAATCCGGTATTCCAATTTCCAACCGTGCCGTATTCGGCCCGTTCGAAATAGTTCAATTTACTCGAAGGAAGCCTGTGTGATACAAACTTAGAACATGTGTGATACGGAAGTTATCACATGGTCCGGAACACCCGTATAGATCGTTTTCGCGTCACAGGTATGACATAGATGATCATATATCCCCCATGCGATGGCATCATCTCTGCACATGAACGACGTTGGAATCGACTGATATTTAACTTCTGAGTTTTGGGGAAATATGCAGGGTATGAGTGGGGCGGATGGGCACCCTAAAAACAATAACATAAACAGGAAAAGCCGAAAAAGCCCATTTAAAGCTCACCGGCGCTTGAAGAAAGAAACCAACCACTTTTTAAAATTATCTTCATGTGTTCCCTTGCCATGGACTTTATTTACAATTGAAAATATGAAAATGAAATTGATAGATAATTGATAGATAGATAACTACATTAGACCCCTCACAGTACACATTCATTCAACTAATTTTTACAACCCAGTTAGTTTTCCCCCAAACCAAACAAATTTTCCCAATATAAAATCAAATAATTAATATTATAACTTGTGTTATGCACCGAAAGCTGTAACAATTTAGAGTAGCGTTGACTGATACCATAGTCCCTTAAGACATGCAAAATGAAAACGTAATAATACAAATATTTGACGGACATGCAGCCATTCTCTTATTGGTCGATTTCATAATGGCCATGTTATCATCGGTTGAACTGCTAATTATGATGGACAGTCTATTATTTGCTACATTGGCCTTGGTTTCGATCTATCATGGCCGCCGCTTGAGAAAAAAGGTGTCTATGATCTACCGGTGAGAGACGGAAGTTAAGCTGCATGGCCAAAGAGTTTTCTCTCTCAGAACGCACCTTGGCCAGCTAAACTGCTTGAGTTATGCCACCAGTTGATCTGTCTGCAGATTAAGGTGTCTGGACATCTAATACATGACACTAGCAGTCACTACATCCACCAGATTTGGGTCGACCTTCTTCAGTTCCCGGTACAGGTCCTGGTAGAACGGTTTGTTGATGGAGCGGAGGGTGTTCGGTGCCAGCGGGTTCAGAGTTGGTCCCGTCATGAGCACACGGAACACGCTGGTGTTGAAGGCCTGGTAGGTGGTGCAGCCTGTTTCCCATGGATGGAGGGCGAACCTGGGAAAAATAGACGGCAAAATTTTAGTATGCTATCACCTTCGCCTTGTTATCACCTTCGCCAGAAGGGTTATGTTTTGAGCCTGTTTGTCTGTCTGTCTGTCTGTCTCGCTCGTGTGTGTGTATGTGTGTGTGTGTGTGTGTGTGTGTGCGCGCGCGTGCGTGTATGTGTGTGTGTGTGTGTGTGTGTGTGTGTGTGTGTGTGTGTGTGTGTGTGCGTGCGTGCGTTATCAGCATAACTCGAGAATCCTCGGATTGATGCAGCTGATATTTGGCAGGGGTCAGAAAAAATCACATCAAACTTTAATCAAACTTTATTGAATCAACATGGCTGTCATCCAGACTGAATTGCGTTGATTTGACAGTAAAACAAATTAATGATACTAACATATTGGCAGTTAAAATCATATATAGTTAAAATCAAGATATAGGTAGAATACAATTTCTAAAACCATCTCGTGTGTCAATCTCTTAACGACGTGCATAACAACACAACAATAACAACTGAGTACATGTATATTGCACATGATGGGGGCGAACGATATTGCACATAGTGACTTGGGGTCACACTAAGTCTAGTAAGTCTCTCGCTGCCCTCGCCACAAACGAGTTCCAAAAACGAAGGTCAAGTTCGATTATGACCCCCTAGCGGCTTGTTTAATAGCGTGTGTTACCGACCTGAGACGAAGCTGCTGACTGCTCTGGTGATGGTCCAGACTGTGAAGAATGGTGTGGTTGAAAAGGCCTTCCAACAGGTTCTGGTCAATTCCGTGGCGTTCCATGACGTCCTGTAGCGCCTGTTTCATTCTATGGGGAGTATGAAAGACCGAAACTAAGACCGAGCTAGCTCACACATATATTAGAAGATCTTACTTGAATAGCTAAGGTGCCTTTAGCCAGTGAGACAGTCAGAAAAAGAAGATTGAGATTTGTCGGGCATATATGGCGCCTTTCCGACAGAAGAACAACAAAAACAGCTATGTCATGGGCTCCTAAGCTAAGGGCACCCGCCCCAGGGGCAGGCCAAAAACTACACTAAGACGGACAATCTTAGATGATGGAAGGAAAATGGGGCTAAACAGCATGGGAAGCATGGCAGTAGCTGCGCAAGACCGCGACCTTTGGAGGAAGTATGCTCGACGAGTCGACCAATGCAACAGTGTTGCGGGAGGGTCTAAGGTCTAAGGTAAGGTTACTTGAATAGGCCATGTTGGTTTAAGTGCCCTCTCACTGCACTTGCGTCACGCTTGCGTCACTGCGTAGTTCGAAAGATACCCAACGAATTTCAGAGACAAATAAAGAACGAATTTTCTTACTTTTCGTGTACTTAATCGTCTTCTAAGTCATACTTTTACGTATTACGCAATAACCAAATTACAAATATCAGAGAAAATGACAGTGACGCAGTGAACGAACCCCACAGTGACACAAGCTTGACGCTAGTGCAGTGAGAAGGCACCTTTTGATTATATGGATGGATCACATCCACACGCGTAGCCATTTCCAAAAAAAAAAAAGATTTATACAATGAAGCTCCAAAATTAGCAAATATATGCCGTAGATTACATTAGACTTATAATTATCACACTAACTACGACATATGCAGACTCAGAATTTGCGTTAAACTCTGTCAAAGCAATAATTCACAATATAACAGGCATTAATTACTAACCTAAAGAGTTTGAACACAAATGTGTCCTCTCCGTGGGCGTTCCAGCGGAACGTAGCCTGGTGCAGTTTCAGATCATCCATATTTTTGCTCTCCTCGACAACGCTCTCTCGGATACACGAGCCACCGTACCCAAGACGGGTAGACACTGCGCCCTCCCACTGTAGCGGACTAACCGACGAATGGAGGAGGCTGTAGTGTAACGGTATGGACGTGTAGGTCGACTCTAGGAGAGTCTTCACATCATGATCCACGATGTATCGCACCACGCCATTGGAGAACGAGTGAATCTTCGGGTGGAAGGAGTAGATATGGTAGAAATAGAAGGTCGAAAATATTTGAGACATGTCACCGACTTCAACTCCGTTGCGAGTGAAATGCAGAATTTGGGCGCCGTTCTTTCCATTCTTGTACCTCAGTGATAGTGACTTTAGCTCGTAGTCTCCTGTGGCGCGGAGTTTGCAATCGTTGACCGTGATGTCATATTCGTCGGAGCGGCCGTTGCTTGCAGGACGGATCAGCATCGCTAGGGTCGTGGTTTCTATATACTCCACCACGTCAGAGTCGTTGGGAGCGCGCACGAACAACATGAGGTAGAGAGAGTAGACCAAGGCATAGATCCATCGTACGAGGTACATGGGGCTCTGGAGGATCCTATGGCGTCGGAAGAGGTGCACGAGGCTCGGAGAGGGGTGGCAGTCGGTAAGGTTGGGCTGGACGAATGAGGGCGCCTTTGTTTTCTCCATCGTAACACGTACAGCAGAATGTTACCTAGAAACCAGATCAACAAAAATGTGAACAAGATTGCATCACATTTTCTACAGAATATGTCAATGATGACACAAAGTAGGCGGTACAACAGTAATTCCTCATCCACGAAAGCAACTCTAAAAAACTGGCTAAGTCTGGTTGTGAAATATCGAATTCTGAACATGATTTTAATTGGTAGATAGCTACTGGAAGGAAGCGGCCCTTAGCGGCTTTTTTTCGACTGCACTAGCCAATCTTGTTAAAGAGTTTGGCAGAGAATATTTTTGTACTTTTGATCATTTTCAACAAACAGGTGCATCTACTGCACAGTGGTAAGGCCACAGCAAGTAAATTTTATGGATGACATCCGCGCGCTCATTAATTTTTGCCTGATTTAAAAAAAAAAAACAAGAATTTTTTTCTTCTTCGGAGATGGTCAACATGACAAGAAAGTACCAAAATGGGAAAGTATGTTGTATCATAACCTAATTATTGTACTTGTAGAAGTGACATTAGCGAGGTAGCCATGATTGTAGTTATAGAGGGAAACCAGCAGGATAGTTGGAAAAATGGCACCACTATGGAAGTCATAAGTGAAGTTGCCAACTTGGTAAGTGATACCAGTCTACTACACTAGTTCACTTCTTTAATACAGGAATGAATGATTTGTCGTCAGTACTACCATATTTTGTCACTTTTACTCTTCTTACAACATTTATGGTGTCTTTTTGAAAATTTAGCCATCTTGTTTTTTTTTACCCATCTTGTTTTTTTTTCGCCCTATCTCACTATTTTTGCAGTCTGCAGAGGATGTCATCCATAAAATTTACTTGCTGTGGCCTAACGTTAACGTTAGTGGTCTTTTTCAAAGCTAAAAACTTGTCATTGTTCATAAAACTTTAAAACGCAAGGAAAAAACTGCGCTCATACAGACTATTCAAATCTACTTATAATGAAGTAGAGCATCTCAAAATTCCGAGTTATCCCTTCAAAACAAAGGCAACTCATTGATTGAAGATGCCTATACTTTCACCTGAGGCAAATATAGAGGCCCTTCAAGAGGCGTAGGCTTTCAGTTTTAAATTGTTACCTGGGGCAAAGAGTTAATTGTACTGCCTTTAATTTGGTATATCACGGGGGAACAGACATCTATTTTAATTGGCCACCGCCTGGAATGGTTTCAATTGTTAGATTAAAGCTAAGGGCACAACCCGCCGTACGTGCAAATACGTGCTGTCTACGTGCCAAAACGTGGGCAATCTTTTGGTATCCACAAGTGGTAAGTATCGCCTCCGTACGAACTCGTAGGGAATCCGACGGATTTTGGAGCACGCAGACACTCCGTAGGACTTTACGTGCAGGCAGAACTTTGTGTGCCGTGCGTTGACGTACTCCCTCCCTGCTCTTGCCAGTCGTTCTCCACGTTTTCAGAAATACGTTGCGGACGTGGCCTAAAAAAACGTATACGGACAAATTTCACGTACGGCGGCTTGTGCCCTTAGCTTTACATAGGAATCTAAGAATTTAAACTTTTACTCGAGACTAGTTTGCTAGATTGCGTATTGTTCCCTTAATACACGAGAGTCCCACTGAGAGGGATTTTGTATTAACAGGTGTAGTCTGTCTCACCTGGGACGAGGACTTTTCTGTATAGCTGGATTTATCACAAAGGGTACTCGTTAGTGTAGAGATGGCACCCGAGGGTCGAGAAGGTGGTCTGACGGGTAATTTGAGAGGTCCCCTATTGTCCATCTGACGGGTAGAACTTTTACTTAAGCTTTAACTATGTTACTTTCTTTTGATTGACGTGGGAGCCAAATAGAGTGTTAAAGTGCAAACCTTTGCAAAGAAATAGTGAGGCAATGTTGTGGGCATCAAAGTACGTAGTACTATGTTGTTACCTATACAACATAGTACATCACAGAGGATTTGTTGAGTGTAGCATGCCCGTAGCCAGGATTTCGGTTGGGGGGGTTCTTTTTAGTAAATGTGGGACCATCGAGCGCCGCAGGCGCGAGACTCACGCCGAAGGCGTGAGGTACCTAGGGGGGTCCGGGGGCATGCTCCCCCGGAAAAAATGAAATTTTGACCCTCTGAAACGCCATTTCCTGCATTTTGACCGTCAAAAATCGCTTGCGAAGTTTAATGGAATTTCTATTAAAGGACAAGGCTTTGAGGCCAACTCCCTCGACATATTTTCACCATGTCCGACACCAAAGGCGTGAGGCGTCGCAATGGAGGTCCGGGGAAATTTTGAAATCTGGACCCTCTGAAAAGCCATTTCCTGCACTTTCTGGGGCAAATTTTGCTGATAGACTTACTACGATTGGCTGAAATGTCTATCAAGGAAAAATGCAAATCAGTCATGCCTTTGAAAAAAAAATCTTGGACATGAAAAAGTGGACCTTCGATCCTGAAAAAGCGGACCTTTTGAGCGAGTGGGGGGGTTCTTCCGAACCCCCCGAACCCCCCCTGGCTACGGGCATGTGTATAGTACGATAACGGATTCTGTCAATTAAAATAGTTCTGCTCCAATTCCGACTCACATAGCAAACTACACCGATACATATGTCCCGGGCTGAAAAAAAAAAACAAAACCAACTAAACTACTAATTTCTCAACCACTGCGCCGCCTACTATTTGCTATGCGATGGCAGTTTCATATGCGTATGGATTTCATTACCGGTGCAATGGCCAAGTAGGTAGAGTGTTCGCCTTGCATTCGGTAGGTCGTGAGTTCGATCCCCAGCCGAGTCATACCAAAGACTTTAAAAATGGTACATGCTGCTTTCTCTGCTTAGCACTCAGCACTTGGAAAAGTGTATGGAAGTTGAACACACACCACTACGAGAGGTCTAGCCCCCTGTTGTAGTGATTGCACAAAAGTGTGTGGTCCAGGGCTACTGAAATGGAGATGGGCGCCGCCCTATGGCGAGGGGCGAGGGGACGAACTTTGACTGACTGACTATGGGCCCCCAGTTTTTGAGCCAGGGTGCGACCTGACCGGTCTACAAGGTGTTCATTATCCGTGTAGCTCCCTCCAATTTTATGACAAGGTTCCAACGACCTTGGGCACCCTACCAAGGACACGGAGAGACAGAAAAATGGACAAAAAACGGGAAATACACATACCTCGGTTGATTGTTGACTAATCTGAGAAATCAGGACGTAGCTGATACGAAGGGACCAGCACGAAAGGAAGAAGCGCAGTTGTTTACACGTTTAAAAGGGTTGCGAAATTATGCAAAAGGATTGTATTTAACAAGACCAATCGGACCCGATGTTACTTCAGACGGATGAGGCTACGACATCCAATCAGGGAGAAGAACACATAACGGTTGCGAATGATGCTGTGACGTAAGCTGTTACTTGCAAGTTACATGTATTCTGGCCTCCCAAGTCTTAAATGCTACAAAACTTGTGGGGTCGTGGGGCATAATGGCAGAGTGTTCTGCTCAGAACCAACTGGTCCCGGGTTCGAATCCTGTCGGGTCATCGATCCTGTGCCCTTGGGAAAGACACTTTGCAGGACCTTCCTCACTCCACCCAGGTGTAAAAATGGGTACCTGACTTTGGTTGGGACGGTAAAAGGCAGTAGAAGGAGTGTATTAGGCTACGCTTTCCAATACCTTGCCCGCGACAAAGTGGATTACAACCCACTGGCCCTATAGCCAAAAAGGGTTACACTTCCAAGAGACCTTTATAGACAAACAACAATTTTGTGGAAAAAAAAAAACTGAAAAATGTATTATGTGACAAGAGACAGCTTAAAACATGGACAAGTCTAGAGTTCTTATCGAAAAAGTGAAACGTGAGGTTATGTTGGTTAGCCATGATTATTCAATATCTGCAAAGTGGAGCGAAATGATTTTTAATATTGACAGAAGAGTGGGCGTATCAAATAGAGATATGTGCACAACTTAACGGACAGTTCACAGGTTTTGACACAGCAAGATAAAATACAAAATGGAAAGCCCGATAAAAACGACTAAAAAAAAGTTTTAAAAAACAGTCGGAACCTAACCTCTGCTTGGAGAGTACAAAGTTCATGTCTTTGCAGTTCATACGTGAGAAGTCCATGGCAGTGGGATACAACTAAGCCGAAAGGACCCGGTACCCCAATGGCTCGGCCCGGTACTATTCCATTTAGAGGCACGAAGACCACGTACTGAAGACCACGTACAAACCTTAATACTGAAGGACCCTTCACTCCCTGTTCTATTTTGTACAGTCCCCAGCTTTATGCTGAAAGACCTTCCACCACCATGCCATGTGTACTGTCCTAGGCCTGTACACTCCCTAGCTATAGTATTGAAGGGACTTCTCCAGTTCTGTACTACTAGTATCCTCTACACATTCCTTAGCCTTAGTGCTGAAGGACCCTTCCCCACAATGTACTATCCTGTACACTCCCCAGCCTTATATCAGCTTATATGCTGAAGGACCATCCCCCACCGTGTACTACCCTGTACACTCCCTAGCCTTAGTGCTGAAGGACCCTCCGCAACCCTGCAATATCCTTTGTAGGGGTAATAGAACGATTAGCTATAGCTTGGTGTATTTTTCGCTCGAAGACGATTCATGACAGCCATATGCATATACATCTGCTTCGTGAGGCGTCCCAACCACGCATCTGCTTAAACTAAGTTAAAGAAACGCCCAACCACATATCTGCTTGAAGAAACGCCCCAACCACGCATCTGCTTGAAGAAACGCTCCAACCACATATCTGCTTGAAGAAAGTCCTCAAATAGCACACATCTGCTGGACGAAACGTCCCAACCACACATCTGCTCGAAGATACGCACACCATAGGTCAATGACCTGGGATGCAAATGAGTCCCGCTAGTCACGTGACTGTCTCTCGCCATCTTGCCCAGTCTGACACTAGCAGCCGCCGCGCTCTCGTCTCACGGTATGTCCCAAATCTTCCTCAAATTTCTCTTCTATAACTCTATGATATAATACACCGTACGATTATAACGTTAGCTGAACAATTTTCCTTGGTTATGCAAAGATTTGAGCATTCTTCTATGTGAATTTCAGCTGAAATTTGAATTATAAAATCAGCTGTACCTTGCCGGTTAGGTGAAACTTGAAGGTGACCTCTTTCTAAAATATAGCTGCACGTAGACCACGTCGGATCCGCACGTTAAAATATTCATCAACCTCGGTTTGTGTCTTCAACATTTAAGAGATTCTCTACAAAATAGAGAACTTTAAAAGATGACCATACTTTCTGAATTCCACAACGTGTTAGATATTTGTTCTGATCAGTTGTTACTACATGCCGGCATGTTCGGCCCCTCCCCTTTTGCTATGTAGAAATGTTGAATTATGCTTTTTTTTAAAGTACTGGATATTGATAATAGATGTCTTACTTCTGTCATTACTACCTTATGATACTACTTTTGTTCAAGTCTTATATATCTTTATATAGGTTTATGATGTTTCTGTTTGTTCAAATTGGATCGATGCAAAATAAAATAAATTTCTGCCCGCATTCATATGTAGTGGACGTGACATTGAAAAATGCTGGGATTTTGAAAGAAATGGTAAATCCACACAATTGCAAAAATGCAAAAGTACAGAAAGAATTGCACAAATGTACTGATGGACTGTGAAATTTGAACTTTGAAAATCGTCACTGATGTTGCAGTTTACTTTGTGTTTTTATTACTTGGCATTGGCAGAAGATATTAGAATTATTAATAATGTTATTTTGAATTGCAAAAATAGACGCGCTGTACATGTATCAATCAAGCTATAAAACGTTAGGGATTGGATTTAGACATTCAGCACTTTTTTGCCAATAAACCCATGAACCATGACACAGTAACTGTAAGTTATGACCCAAGTTACTATTTTAACTTTATAAGTTATATTCTGGAGTATTGCCAGTGTTCAGGGTTACCAAAGAACATTCATGCCATGGTGTTGCATATGAAAAAAAAAGCTAATCTAAGTCAGTACCTTTTATGGTATGTACTAGTCCTACGTGGTCTACATGTATAGCCTGATTTGCAAATGAGAGTATCCGACCTCTTTGGTCATACAATGGAGGTCATACGACACCTTTTGTCTGTAGTCTAACATCCATAAAGCAGATCCAGACATCGAAACGTTGGATGTGAGTACTGCCCTGCTTGTGTTTAAGAGAATTTTACTATATGGGAACTTTTGTCTCTGTGTAACAGGAATTTTTATGACTTGTCATATGTCTAACCTAGAGGTAGCATACAATGGGCCCTAAAATACCCGTTCAGGGATCGAAATACTTTTTTTTTGCTACATGCAAAATTGCAAGTTGGCAAAAATTTTACGTGCAATTTGAAAAATTTACATGCAAAATACAACTAGTCTATACTGCAATGTTTTTAGCCAGCATCTATGCTTTGGTGGAATTTTGCTGCTCAGGACTGATAAAAATTTTGCCCATTCTATCCCTTTTGACTGACAGAAATCGGCGCATAAAAACATAGACGAACTTGAAATTTTGGAAAGATATCCACTTAATATTTCAATAACAAACAAGGAAGGAAAAAGAAAGACGTCCATATGTCGTTCTGTCTAAGAGTAGGGTGTCTAATCCCTCAGTTTTTCACTATAGGCCAGGTATTTTCAACATGCAAGATTGCAAGTTCAGAATATTTTTACATGCAAATCTCAAAAATTACATGCAAATTGCAAGTTAAGTATGTGTATTTCGAACCCTGCCCGTTGTATGATACCCCCAGAGCCAATTTACAGGGAGAAGGGTGTCATATGCTTGTGGACGCATGACCTTGTCCTATATGCTACTTTCTATGTACAACAATTTTCCTCATGCAAATCTTGTAGTGAGTATCGATCTTGAAAATTTGAGCCAATTCCAAGTTCACACCCCAGTAATGCTAACTATGTTGGCATCCAATATCAGGTAAGCTACTTGGTTTGACATGATGTATTGCATAGTGTGCAATTTCAATAAATCTACATCTAAATGCTAACTACAGTCAGGGCTGCCACTATGGCCTGTCCATTCATCCTGGGACGGAAATCTGCTTGTTCGGACGAACACACAAAAATTTACCCTTTCCGTCCAAAAATTTCTGATCTTCAAGTTCATGACATATTCAATGACAAAATTAACACCATGGCCTCTGAATTAATGAGTGCAAAGGGAAAAGGATCAAAACAACCCATTAGCAAAAAGACTACTGGAGAGGACACTAAAAACCAGCAGGCAGTCACTAAAAAAGGTAAAAAAGATAATTAAAGGGACCACCAAAAAGTGGTCACATTGCCAGCTGGTCCTTATGCAGAAGAAGTCACTTGTAACTTAAGTTGTAAATGTTTGACAGTATTAATTTCAGTTCTAAAGGAGTATAGACCACAATTGGATGCTGGTCACATCTAAAACTTAAGCTGACTTACAACCTGCAGTAGCCCAAAAACTGGCTGCACTCCAGCATACTAGTATAACAGTAACTACACAGTCATGTATATGTAGTACCAATGCTGTACCATACAAGTAGTTCCTGTAAAAGAGCACGGACCAGAATGCT
This sequence comes from Branchiostoma floridae, assembly GCF_000003815.2. Classification (NCBI taxonomy): domain Eukaryota; kingdom Metazoa; phylum Chordata; class Leptocardii; order Amphioxiformes; family Branchiostomatidae; genus Branchiostoma; species Branchiostoma floridae. The sequence goes on along the minus strand of NC_049992.1, from coordinate 18,496,897 downwards.
AACAATATAATGAATTAACATATAGAAAGATCCTCAAAAATAAGAGTGTGAATACCAACATTAATCAAGACTATTAATTAATCTGAAAAGAATTGAAATTTTCCTCATATGAATTGTTATTGATGACAGATAGTCTATAGACCATTGCAGTCATAACTTAGTGAGACTGTAATCGCTAGCTCCAGTAACCCCTGCCCTCAACAAGGCTGTAAAAACATATCACTGCTATTTTGAGCTCTAGGCTAGACCAATGACACAGACAGTAGCAACAAGTTCTTTGTGTGAATTGTGTCAGTATTCTTTTTCCTCAAAAGAACAATTTTTTTACTGAAATTGGTGAAGCAGCTGAACATCGAATTGAGGACAGATTCGCTTTTTTGTTAGCTTGTACTGTAGTGTGATACAGCTTTGCAATGGCTCGCATGTTTACCCAAGCACACCGGGTCACCCATGTTTTTCTCGATAAGTGTTATCTTTTTTTACGTGTAGGGGTTGGGCACATCTGAAGGTCCCTCATACACAGTGCCACCGGCTTTGTAAAACCATCCAAACAAGACCATAGCACACCCAGGTCAAAAGATACAAAAAACAGAATATCTGCTGCAGTACCAAGGTCACAATACATTACCAGGGGGCCCTAATATCGTGGAAATCCATCCAGAGGTTCTTGAGTTATGCTGACCACAAATATCTAGATCTGGAAACACAAACAGACAGGCACACAGACAGACACACAGACAGACAGACACACCCAAAACTATATCTCCATTTTTGATGGAGATAATACACATGTGTAGTACAACATGTCAGAGGTTGGGCCAGCCCTAGGATCGAAATCTTCAGCTATGTGAACATTGAGAAATGATATATAAAGTATTAGTACTATAGTACATATACCCTGACTAGCCTTCTTTTGTTTACATTCAATTTACATCTGTATGTTTTTGATTCAGCAGAAGCCACCAATAGCCAGCCACCATGTCCGGGATTAGCAAGATCCACGCTCGTCAAATCTTCGACAGCCGCGGAAACCCCACGGTAGAGGTCGACCTGGTCACAAGCAAAGGTACCGAACCATGAACTTATGGGTATTCATTTTGTTTATTGATTTGGAATAAACTTTATTATTATTATTTATTATTGATCAAATTCTTTTCAGTCCACTTACTGTTTTGGAGCCCATGTTGTTGATTTTCCTTGTTAAACATGTACTTTTAAGCTCATGAAAATAGATTTTCAACAGTTTTATGTCTTGCAATACTGTAAATGCAGAAACTTTCGCGGTGGATTAATGTTCGCGGTTTTTGCGGTGGCCGCTTCACCGCGAACTTAAAACCACCGCAAACATTTTTCCAGGACAGTAAGCCATTACAGTGCATGGTGCTACCGCGAAATTAAAACCACTGCGAAAAGTCCCTTATGCCGCTACCGCGAAATTAAATCCCCGCGATACATTTACAGTAGTGTACCGGTAGTAAATTTCCTGTACTATTTTTATAATTTATCAACGTGCTAGGTTAAGGTACAATCAAATTCCAGTGCTCGAAATCCATATCTTGTTGGCTTCAATGTTTGAAAGATTGAACAAAACCAGTCATTACTATAATCATGTACATGTACCCCGTGTGCTGCAGGTCTGTTCCGTGCTGCGGTACCCAGTGGTGCTTCCACCGGTATCTATGAGGCTTTGGAGCTGAGGGACAAGGATCCTTCCAAGTACCTGGGAAAGGGTAGGTTAAAGGGGCATTCCACTCCAGAAGGGAGTGTTATTTTCCAATAGATAATGTACCAATGAATACATGATCAGTCGACCTTTTGTGGTATTACATTTGTGGCGAATTACGCAACGTGTGTTTGTAAAACAATATGACACTCCCTAAACCCATGCAGACCCTACCCATGTATTCCCTGTACGTGTAGACACTTCCTTTATCGTGCATATTTTCGGCATAAATGAGGGGCGCTTAGCACACCATGATGGTCAATTGTTCACAAGATATCAAAGAACACATCAAAAGACATGTTTTTCTAAGCGCCCCTAAAATTAGCTTTGTAACCTGACTTAAGATAGGCGTTGTCAGGCACATTGTATTCAGCCATAGGCTGAGATTGATTTAATTTAATTAGAGGGTACTTGGGGAGTTTTGTAGAAGACTGAATGCTTTTTGACGCGCGTTGGGCTAATGGGTTCTCTTTCGTATAATGTTACATAGCATACATTTGTCACTTCTACAATTAATATCTATCGGAAACTAACAGTCCCATCTAGAGTGGAATGCCCCTTTAAGGAACAAGTCAAAACATGACTACTTTTCAGTTGCTCAATGTAGACAGGAACTAAAATTACCTGATGTGGTAGATTGTATATGACTTCTCGAATGTACTCGTGAGTACGGTTTGACAATCATTTCTGCATCCAAACTTGTTTATCACAATATCAGGTAAAATATTTGAAATCTGCCAGATCTGTTGGAAGAAGACAATATTGTGTATTTGTGGCATCACCAAATATCAACCAATAACGCTGACTTAGAAACTCATTCTTTCACTAAAAAATTAAAGCCTGTGTTTCATCAGTCTGCATGCCCTCCATGTTGGAAGTTAAAAATCTGAGCACTAATTTGCTTAATCAAGTTAATGGAGGATTATTATAATATCTATATGTAAGATGGGTCAATAGTGAAAAGGGCAAGGCAGGCAAGCAGAGTCAAACTAAGAGTTCTAAGACTTGAGTGTGAATCTGTGTATATAGAATGCTATTGCGTTGCCATATGAACTTAGCCTCGTATCCAGCAGTATTATAGCTCCAGAGTCTCTTTTCTCCTTTTCGCAAATACGGACAAATTTGCGGAGAGAGCACAGAACACACCCGGGAGCTATGATACGGCTGGATATATACCAGGCTAGTACAAGTAGTATATACTATTATGCACAGACGTACTTACAACAGGTCTTGATTTCATGCCACTGACTGTGGTGTCAGTTATTTTGAAAACTGCTACATGTACTGTGTTCCTTCCTTAGGTGTGAGCAAGGCTGTCTCCAATATCAATGACGTCATTGCTCCAGCTGTCATCCAGAAGGTAAGGAAAATTTCTAAAGAAAAAATATACATATCTGAAGATCTCAGTTTCAATGTTATATTAATTATGTACATTTATCTTGATCCGGAAAGAGTCTAGCACAGTTGAAGGGCATTTTTGCAATTTATTTAACTAAAAAAACTGCCCATCTCTGTCCACAGAACTTTGATGTGACCAAACAAGAAGAGGTTGACAAGTTCATGTTGGAGCTGGATGGCACTGAGAACAAATGTGAGTAGATCAGGGCTCTAGCCAGCTCGAAATTTTTTTCCGTCAGCCAATTTCCATTGTCGCGAAAACACTATTCCAGGAGTTAGAGAGACAGAACACACATTGTCAACAATCATAACAATAGCAAAACAAACTGTGTGTGGCTTTTACGGCCGTGGACGGCATCCCCAAGCTGCCTGTAGATTTCACCAAGGATTTTTGTCTGACAAGTTTGAACAAGGTTGACGGATTGGTTTTAAAATTTTTCTGTTACTCACACGCAGCAAATTTCCGTCAATTGACGGAAAAACGGACGCTGGCTAGAGCCCTGGAGTTGACTCCTTACAAAATTTCTGGTCATTGAGAATATAAGAAATGCTATGTTTAATCTTGTATAACCTAATTAAACACAAACAATCTTGATTCTGAATGCCCCTCTTCACAGTAGCAGTGACTGTAGAATGACAATTTAGCTAACAACTAAAACTCTCCAAAGTAGAATTTTATTGATTTGTAAGTGTTTGTTGTCTTTCAGACTAATCATAGATTCAACTTATAACATGATGTTGATAGGTCATATACATGTAGTAGTAGTAGTGGTGGAGATATGCAGTGTATGTAGGCCGTATACAATTTCTATTTTGGTCACTCAGAAGTTTCCATAGAGTGCAAAGGGTTCTAAGATAACTTTTGTGTACTCTTTCCTTTTGAAAAACCTTTTCACATCTTTGATAGGTCATATACATGTGGTAGTAGTAGTAGTAGTGGAGACATGCAGTGTATGTAGGCTGCATACAATTTCTATTTTGGTCACTCAGGAGTTTCCATAGAGTGCAAAGGGTTCTAAGATAACTTTTGTGTACTCTTTCCTTTTGAAAAACCTTTTCACATCTTTGATAGGTCATATAGTAGTAGTAGTAGTAGTAGTGGAGACATGCAGTGTATGTAGGACGTATACAATTTCTATTTTGGTCACTCAGGAGTTTCCATAGAGTGCAAAGGGTTCTAAGATAACTTTTGTGTACTCTTTCCTTTTGAAAAACCTTTTCACATCTTTGATAGGTCATATACATGTAGTAGTAGTAGTAGTAGTAGTAGTAGTAGTAGTAGTAGTGGAGACATGCAGTGTATGTAGGACGTATACAATTTCTATTTTGGTCACTCAGGAGTTTCCATAGAGTGCAAAGGGTTCTATTAAAGATAACTTTTGTGTACTCTTTCCTTTTGAAAAACCTTTTCACATCTTTGATACGTGTAGGTCATATACATGTAGTAGTAGTAGTAGTGGTGGAGACATGCAGTGTATGTAGGCTGCATACAGTTTCTATTTTGGTCACTCAGGAGTTTCCATAGAGTGGAAAGGGTTCTAAGATAACTTTTGTGTACTCTTTTCACATCTTTCCAACAGCCAAGCTTGGAGCCAATGCCATCCTGGGAGTGTCCCTTGCCGCAGCTAAGGCCGGTGCAGCCCACAAGGGTGTTCCTCTGTACCGCCACCTAGCAGATCTGGCCGGTAATACAGATGTTATCCTGCCTGTCCCTGCCTTCAATGTCATCAATGGGGGAAGCCACGCTGGCAACAAACTGGCCATGCAGGAGTTTATGATCCTCCCAACTGGTATGTACATAGAGGGACCGATGTTTGAATATAGTCCCATGTGCCATGAGAATGCTTGAAACTGAATTATACTATTTTAACAAGACCAAGCTACTCAGATAGTCTGTTTGGAGTCCATATTATATTGTCTCTGTTGCAATTTTGAATGAAGTCATGTATTTAGAGTACACACTTAGTAAAGTTGTAACAGCTGTAAACGCAACCAGGGTAGTGCTCACATCCAACGTTTCCACATTGAGTTAAATATTTTGAGTACAGTCAGCACTAAAAATTACATACACCTAAGTCAAAGGCAACTGAAGAATTAACTTGGTCTATATCTGCTTTACAAAAATGTACTCCTTCAAGAGTGAAGTTAAAATTTTTTTTTTTTCATAAGAATTCAGTCTGGACCAAGGACAACTCTTTTCTATTCCATTTCTCCTCTTTTCTATTCCATTTGTTTCTTGCATCTACATACTGTTTTGGCTCCCTAGCAGTTTTTGTTGAAACTGCAGTGGTGTTTTTATTGTCGGAGACTTATAGGATACTAGTAACTCAAGAAGTGTTGAACGGATTCCTCAATTTCTCCATTTATTTCTCCCAGGTGCATGAAAGATATTTTTTTTTTTTCATAAGAATTCAGTCTGGCCCAAGGACAACTCTTCCTCTTTTCTATTCCATTTGTTTCTTGCTGTTTTGGCTCCCTAGCAGTTTTCGTTGAAACTGCAGTGGTGTTTTTATTGTTGGAGACTAGGATACTCTAGTAACTCAAGAAGTGTTGAACGGATTCCTCAATTTCACCATTTATTTCTCCCAGGTGCTTCTTCCTTCCGTGAGGCCATGCAGATGGGGTGTGAGGTGTACCACAACCTCAAGTCTATCATCAAGAAGAAGTATGGACAAGACGGTAAGCTTGGAGAACATCTGCAAACTACAGTGGGCACACATTAGTGTCTACAAATGATAATGGTATACGTATACAGAATCTTAGATATAGTTTGAGATGATAGATTTTGATTCACATAGAGATGAGGAATTTAATAATTGTTTGGAGAAATTCTGCTGAACTGATCGTCATGTATACGTACCTGCATATGAATTTGGTAATGGCTACTGGTACATTCAGTACTGTACTTTTCTCTCAACTCTTCTCTTTTACTTTTTCATTTTTACAGCCACCAATGTGGGAGATGAGGGTGGATTTGCTCCCAACATTCTGGAGAACAAGGAAGGTGAGCAGCAAAATTACTCTTGAATAAGTTTTTTTCAGTGTAATACTGCTGCATTTTGTATGTAGACAAGTTTTGTCACCTTTGTCTATGAACCTTATCACTAGGCCTGCTGTCCAGTCTCAAAACTGATATAAAAGGGCTACCATATTTTTTGACTGCATATACGTACTGACTGCATACAGTCAAACCTGTCTATAGCGGCCACTCAATGGACCGGACAAATTTGGCCACTATAGACAGGTGGCCTCTGTATAGAGGTGGTAACTTGTAGATAAAATACCCAAGGGACCGACAAAAAGTGGCCACTTTGGACAGGTGGCCCCTCTGTAGAGGTGGCCCCTAATACAGGTTTGACTGTATATGTATGTTGTTTGATGCCCCAATAACTAGAGCTTAACTACGTGTACATGTAGCTGTATACAGCCTTTTTATCAGTTGATCAATTTTTATACCTTTCATAGTGTCTACTTTTGCAGATAGAATCCATTTGACAGTTTTATGTACATGAGCATGTTGGTTCGTTCGTCCCATGGCCTTTTTAATCAGCTGTAGGGGCAGCACAACATGCTGTGCTGTATCAATAGGCATTTTAGTCCCCTGGCGGCGCCTATCTCCTCTCTGGAGCATGGTGAATGATGTAAATCACTGTGTGGCTGATACGACACGAAGGTTCGCCAGGCCTCCGTCCGGGTGATTTGTAGTGAATCACCGACTCCAGACAGAATGGTTTGCTCCATCGCAGATTCGAACCCGACAACTCTCGGTGCAGATCCGAACATGCTGCCACTGCGCCACGCGGTCACCATGAGCATGTACCAAATTGAATGAACTTTTGGGTTCATTTTTTTGTTTCAGCCCTGAACCTGTTGATGGATGCGATCAAGGCTGCTGGCTACGAGGGGCGCATCAAGATCGGCATGGACGTGGCCGCCTCCGAGTTCCATCGCGACAAGAAGTACGACCTGGACTTCAAGAGCCCTGACGACCCCAGCAGATACGTGAGTAGCGATCATGGTCTTTCTAAACATTTCAAAACAGACAAACAACCATTCTTTTATTTATTTATTTATTTGTTCAGCTGTTTACAAACAGCCAGGGCTGCCCAACTAGCCGTAGGCTATTGCTAAGGGCTAACCCTGTACATGTTCGCACACGGCGGGTTATACCGCCCCTTACGGGGTGACACACCCGTCCGGGTGAATGATGTAAATCACCATGTGCCTGATACGAGACAGAGGTTCGCCAGGCCTCCATCCGGGTGATTTGAAGTGAATCACCAACTCCCGACAGAAGGATTTGCACCATCGCACACCGCACACCGCACACGTGTGGGGGTTCTTTAACGTGCATGGGGTGTGGCTCTCCCCAACCATTCTTACTTGGCAGATGTAAATCTCTCAACAAGAGCTAACTACTAACTGAAAATCGTGACCATAGCTTGTCCTGAACATGAGATATAAAAGCTGTAAGTTAAATGTACACTGCAGTACCACAGAAAGCTGCTAGGGGGGCCCAAATCTATCAATTTTTAATTTCAATATCTACCCATATGCCATGTATCAAGACAATCCATCCAGGCCATCTTGAGTTATCATGTTGACAGACACACACTATACTGGCAAGGGATATAAAAATGAGATTTGAATAGCAGGGCTCGGAATACTGGGTGCATGTGCACCCAGGTGCACCCAAAATTGGAACTGTGCACCCAATTTTTTTCAGTGGGTGCACAGGGTGCACCCAAATATTTTCTTAGGTTTATGTAGGAAAAGATGTCAAGTATTTATGTTGCGGCATGTTACTATTCTTGACATCTAAGTGTTAGAAAGATAATAAAAATGTCTGTCATGTTACTTGTGTAAGAATTTGATAGCTTGTAAATAAATTTTGTTATTAGGTCTTTTTGACATTCTACTTAAATCTAAGTGGTGCACCCAAATTTATTTTGGTGCACCCAATTTTTTAAGCTGGGTGCACCAGTGCACCTAATCCCAAAAATGAATTTCGAGCCCTGAATAGTGAAAATGATATCGATGTAGAATCATTTTAATTTTTGTAAATGTCCATCTCATTTCTGCTGTTACAGTAATAGAAAACTGTGCTAGTATATCATCTTGTAAAGTTAGTTTATGATTTTGAAATTACCAGTACTAAGTCTTGATCCATTTCAGTTTATTTTGTTGAACAATATTTGTTGGATCACTTTGGCTGAAACCTATGGACAAATCAGAAGACAATAAAAGAGAATTCCTTCCTACCAACCCTAATTTTTTCCTTGTTTTCTGCAAGAAATTCAAGTTTTGTCCTTTTTTCCCTGTAGATCACGGGAGACCAGCTGGCCCAACTGTACCATGAGATGATCGCGGCGGCGCCAATCGTTTCCATCGAGGATACGTTTGACCAGGACGACTGGGAGATGTGGGCCAAGTTCACCGGACAGACCGACATTCAGATCGTCGGAGATGACCTACTGGTCACCAACCCCAAACGGTGAGGGCTCACAGCAATTTTGTGTTAGTTTTGCTTGTTGTTTGTTTTGCATTCCTGGTAAACCGCCTTATGGCATAACACGCCAGGCTTGTACTGAACAGTACAAGCTGCATATCCAGACAGTTCACTAATTTTTTTGGGTCCTTTTTTTTTTAATGGTTTAAAACTTGTACCAGTACACCGTACCAGCACCCACCCCTAGCTTTTACAAATAGCTTACACAGTATATCCTCCCAAAAGTTAGTGTTAACAGTGCCTGATGCTTGTATTGTTTTCTGTTCACAGTATCAAGAGGGGTATCGAAGACAAGGCCTGTAACGCCCTGCTGCTAAAGGTTAACCAGATCGGCTCTGTTACTGAGTCCATCGAAGCGTAAGTAAAACATGTTTAACAACCTACATACTGTAGTTATGTACTAAGTATGAAGTTACTATCATTTAGCACAATTTAGATATACATTGTCTGTCTTTATGAAAACTACCCACAGGTCAAGATTCTTTCATTCTTTTATCCTGTTTCAAAGTTTTCATCAAGACTTGACTGCATACCAAATATTATTAAGACAATCCAGTCAGATCTCTCACAGACAGACAAGCATACTTACACACACACACAAACACCCGTACTGAATATAATCATATAGAAGCATGCTCATAGAACAATTTAGATGCAGGGTTCTAGCCAGTGTCCATCTTTCCATCCTTTGACGGAATTTTGCTGCTGGGGTCAGACATAAATTTTGCTTATTCCGTCCTCTGTGACGACAAAAATCAGCATGTAAAGACAGTAAACATAATGAAATTTTGCATAGATGCCATATGAACCAAACTGAATCTACTCAACAAGCAAAATTTGCCTCTCAGAATTCAGGAAATAGCGTTTCAGAGGGCCTTAAATTTCAACTCAATTTATTGAACATGGACAGTCCAGTCTACATGTTTGTAGTTCTTGTTCAACTGCTGTGTCATATGCCTTCTTTACAATTCTAATTCAAAGACAAACACATGTACTTTCAACCTACTTATGTCATGTCCAGACTACATATCCTCGTATTTAGGCCAATACATTTGTAATGCTCTAAAAAAGAGAGAATCTTGTACAGTAACAGACCAACTTGTTAAACTTGCATATTACACTATGTCAATACGCCATTTATGTTCACATTTCTATACTATTTATGTAGTTATAGAACTTATAGAACGAGTATCATTGTATATATATTAATTGACTTGTTACTGTTGCCTTACAATTGTACCATGTAGAAATGTTGTGCAATAAAGTTCATTCATTCATTCATTTTACCAGACTCCCCTAGTACTGTAGCTTGGAAGCTTCTGGCGCTCGATAGGATTTCCTCTCAAAATTCAGGGGATGGAAACAAATTTCAGGCTGGCTAGAACACTGATAAATGTATAAACTTTCCCAAGCTTCTCACATCTTACCGACCAACAAAAAAACAATTTTCTTGCTTAAGTCGTCCAACCCCTTTATCTATGAAAATGTTGGACAATTCATCTCCCACTGCACACAGAAAAGAAGTCAAACCCATTAAACAGCTTATTATAGTAGAAGTAGATTTAGAATAGATGTTATTTCCCATTCCTCTATAAATATCATGTTCCTTCCTTGTTGAGTATACAATTATGTATACAACTTCCTTGTTGAGTATACAACTATGTATACCACGCTGTTTGCAATTAGCCTTTGGGCATGAGTTTGCAATAAAGATTATTATTATAATTTTTTGCATGACAGTTGTAAGATGTCTCAGAAGAGTGGCTGGGGCGTGATGGTGAGCCACCGCAGCGGGGAGACAGAGGACACCTTCATCGCGGACCTGGTGGTCGGGCTGTGTACGGGACAGATCAAGACGGGCGCCCCCTGCCGATCTGAGAGGCTCTGCAAGTACAACCAGCTACTCAGGTAAGGAACAGTCAGTTATCATACAGCAGGGCTCGAAATACTGGGTGCATGTGCACCCAAAATTGAAGCTGTGCACCCAAATATTTTCTGTGGGTGCACCCAAATATTTTCTTAGGTTTATGTATGGAAAGATATCAAGTGTACTAGTATACATCATATTCTTGACATCTGAGTGTTAGAAAGATAATAAAAATGTCTGTCATGGTACTTGTTTAAGAATCTGATAGCTTGTAACTAAGTTTTATTATTAGATTATTACTTACATGTAAAAGTGGTGCACCCAAAACTTTTTTTGGTGCACCCAATTTTTTAAGCTGGGTGCACCAGTGCAATCCCAAAAATGAATTTCGAGCCCTGTACAGTCAAACTTGTTGCAGCCAACCACCTCCAGTTGTAGGCCACATTAAACACGGCCGTTTGAAAAGGTTTAGCATCCAAGAATTAAAGGGAATGTTTTATAGTATCCAACTGGACAAATTCAGAAATATTCGACTTTTTATGATGTCTGACATCCCTCATTGTCTATCACTCAGAAGAAGAATGCCCGATAGCATCTGAAACCTGTTAACTAGATTGAATTGAAAAAACAAATATCGTCACAGACATAGTCTGGTCGATTTTGACAGTGTACATAATATGTAGTCTTTTGTCTGTAGCAACAACCCCAACCATTTATTTCAGTCTCTTAAGTGGTTTTGAGACAAGTTTGACTGTACCAGACTTATACAGCGAAAAAAGAAACTCCTTTTCGTCTTACCTTTTTCTTTCAAGCTATGACGAAAGAAAGCAACATGTTGTATTTTTCCACTCTTCTGTACAGGATTGAAGAGGAACTCGGGGACAAGGCAAAGTTTGCCGGAGTCAACTTCCGCAACCCCACGAAGTGTTAAACAACTATCGTTTCCACAGTTATACTGCAGTGAATGTTACACGTACACATATGAAGCTCTCAGAACTACATGTAGTAGACTGCATTTTGAGTGTGATCATAAGAATGCAAGAAAAAGGTGTTGTAGTAGTTTGACTGTTGGATATCCCTTAAGCAAATAAAGAAAAAAAATACGACGCTGCTCTTTAGTCAAGTACATTACTTGCTCCATACAAATTTAATGTAAGTCATGGATGGAAATGTTATACTTGTTATGCCAAGTGTGCATTTAGTTACTATGAAGAGCTTGAGCGCTTAATTAGATGTACATTATAATGTATGATTCATGCCGAAAGCTGCAAATGTCAGTTCAGTTTCTTCTGTGTAGTCTTCCCTGTGTGTGTTGTTGTCTGAGACAATGAAATTAAAAATAGTGCTATTATAAGCTTTACATCTGAAGAGATTTGAATCCAAGCATGTTGCACATGTCCCGTTCATACCCGAGTTAAGAAAGAAACTACTTCAACTGGTGCTGAGGACACACGGCAGCTGGAATAAACAGTGATGTGGTTCGGATTTCACATTTTTGTTGCCCCGTATTTGTGAGAGATTTGATTTAATTACCTCCATGAAATATCCATGGGGGTGATATTTTCACAAGTCTTTATGTGTGCGTGTGCATTCGTGCCTGTGTGTGTGTTAACTAGATAACTCAAGAATGTTTTAAGTATCGCCCATTTACAAGTTTTCATGCAGCCAATCTGGACCTGAATTTTCTGTACCAGTACCCCACCCCTACGTGCAACTCATACAACCCCAGTCTCCAGCTTTAAGAACCAAAATAGCACATCGCATTGCGTATTAGTTTAAAAGATATTCCATACAAAACATACAAGTAATGTAACAAGAACAATTCAATCTGATCCTTTTTACACCACAAGGTGGTATTTATTACAAAAAATATATTCTCTTTTTATAACATTGAGATCTCCTATTACATACATGTAAGTGTCATACATGTACTTAAACATATGACAGACGATTTCAAGTCTTGACAACTTGATATCAAATCTTTATACAAAAAAAAAAAGTAAATGCAATGTTAACGTGTTGGGAAAAGGTAGAGGCATACAGTTCTGCAATGTATGTTCGAGACATTTTTTGCCGTGAAACACTGGAGGAAAAAGGTACTTCAGCAAGATGAAGACACTACACAACACAATACTTATCTAACAGCATCTTAGCCAAGTTCTTGGATCCACTGCCACTGTAGATAAGAGCCAGGTTGTAGGCCACTTCTCTCCGCAAGTCAAGGAGTTGAGAATACTTGTTGTCTCCAACGTCAGGAGGGGCCATGTGTAGGGCCTTCTGGTAGTAGTGGATGGCAAGGTGCTCTAGTCCTGCAGCAGAGGAGGTTTGAAATAAAAGGTAAAGTTAGTAACAGCCTTTTTGAGACTGTAGGGGCAGTGGGTTGTTAGGCACTGTTCAGGGAACAGTATTAGAAGGGCCGAAAATAATTTCCTCAGGTTGGTAGATCATAGGACATAAGAATTTTCTTTTACACAACCAGTTGTGTCAGCAGGTGAGGAAAACTGGTTGTGTAAAAGAAAATTATGTCCTAGTATTAGAAGGGGTCTAGTTAGCCTCCATAGCAGACTCTCTATGGACTTTTTTGGCACTTTTGCTGGCCATTTCTTTTTGTACTGGGTCGCTGATTGCTGGCCTCTCTCATAGCCGTCCATTTTAGAGCCTGCATTTTTTCGGCGGTACAAAGTCATATTATAAAACAATTAGCCATTCATCTGCCCTATTAACACATACGTTAGGAATAATTCACAACTCCGTGAGAGGCAATTCGCATGTCGGCTGCAAGCATTTTACAACTCGGGCCCGAGCTTGGCCGTCCTTCAGATGGGGAAACCCCCATATGTCACGCGCTACGCGCTCCGCCCGAGCAAAGGCGTCGGACATACCGAAAGAACGTCGAACTGGTAAGTTTCACTTCTGTGTTTTTAAAAAGCAGTTTGACCCCGAAATCGTTAGAGAATTGTCGGGTCAGTGCACACGGGGCGTGACAGCGCACTGTCCGCGTCCGGCGGAGATGCGTGCAGTTTATTAGCCGTCCACGGCAGGCAGGGAATTCGCACATCCTTGTTAATCGCCCTAATCGTTTTATAATATGACTTTGTACCGCCGAAAAAATGCAGGCTCTAAAATGGACGGCTATGAGAGAGGCCAGCAATTAGCGACCCAGTACAAAAAGAAATGGCCAGCAAAAGTGCCAAAAAAGTCTATAGAGAGCCTGCTATGGAGGCTAGGGTCTAGTGTCTTTTACCTCCCCAACCGAAATCACGGTTTGTCCTGGGACAGCTCCTGACAAGTAACGGAAATTAAACAATAACGGATCATGGCAATCAATTACAAAATGTCTTACTTAGAAATCAAGAGTAAAGCACTGACTTTGTAGAAAGACCATGCAAACCTTACCTATCTGGTGGAGTGCTCTTCCCACGTTGTAGTAAGCCTCTTGTGTTCCACCTCGGTGGATCAGGTATTCATCTAGGGGAAAAACATCTCCATTAAGCATTTTACATGACTTTTGGATACTGATGATGGCTGTTTCTTCGTATCCGAAGATCAATGGTAGGCAGACAAGGTTGATTAGACGACCAGTCTGCCTGGCCTGCACGTGACTTTTTTTTAAGGTGAAGGAGGGGTGTGCACTTCCTTCTCCACCCTCTCGTCTACTGGCACACTAAGTCCTACAGGGACACAACTGTTTGCCACGTAAGACGGCCCCAGCAGATGCAGGTTTATTATTTGGAGTTTCCATCTCCTAGGAGGACTTCCGACCAAGGATTCAAGGGGTTCCTCCTACCCCTGACTCGTGTGTCATGGCGGGTGCGTCATGCCTGAACATGCCCCTAAGGCCTACCACTGCCACAAAGGCCTGTCACTGCCACTAGCCGCAGCTAGGTACTCATTTACACCTGAGTTAAGTGAGGAAAGTCGTGTAAAGTGCCTTTCCCAAGGGCACAAGATCAGTGATGCGGCAGCCAGATTAGAACTCAGGACCTCTTGGGCCTGAGCCCAATGTGCTGCCGATCGCGCCACACGACCCCACGGTGGATACTACCTGTGTATAAATTGTGCTACCAGCAGGCTGCCTGGTCTTGTAGTTAGCATTGTAACAGTTACATTTTACTGTAAATGAAAAAGAAAATAAAAAGAATGATTTCCTTTCTGCAGGCACCATGCATAAATTTTAAATAATTGTCATTTGGGGCCAGTGAAAAGTTGGTTTGGGCAGGTGTACATCACTAAATGACCATGAATTTTCCCAATAGGGTAAGCTAATTTTAAAAACATGTCCAACCCTGACACATGTGTATGTACTGCATACTGCATGTATGTACTGTACTCTAGGTTCTGTGTCACAGAACCTAGAGTAGAAAGTGCGTACTTAGAAAAGACATGCCCTGCATCAGAAAGAAGACACATGGCCTGAAAATTAAGATATGAATCCACTCTAAGACTTGATTTATATTCTAGTTTCTATCCAGGGTTCTAGCTAGTGCATTTTAGCGTAGTGGGCCACTACACTATAATTTGTGACCTCTACGCTAAAATAAGGGCCACTACGCTAATTTTTAACTAGTGTAGTGGTGCTTTGCTACCATTTGCTATGTCTAATCAATGTATGAACAATGACAAATTATGATATACCATTCAAAACTGACCAAAAGTGATGTTAACAGATTGCTTAAACTTTTAACTCTACATTTTCAAAATCTCACCGTGGAATGGCCAAGACTCCCTTCCCCACCTATCTCATTGGTCGCTTCGCTGCCATGCCATTCCCACTACGCTAAAATTAAATCCTGGGTAGAACCCTGCTATCCATATATCTACTGCCCTTTGCTGCTGTGTCGTGTCACAGAACCAACCATGTACAATCCAGTCATGTAGAGTAGAAAGTGCATACTTAGAAAAGACATGCCCTGCACCAGGACGAAGTGGCGCTTGATGGTGTACTTCTGCGAGGCCATGTGGAAGAACGTCACCCCGATCAGCAGGAGACTCATGGGATTGCTGGGGTCCAGGCGGTACGCACGCACGTACTCGCCCAGGGCGTGCTTGTACGTTCCCGATATCAACGAGTTGTGGCCGTTCAGGAAGGACAGAGCTATGTTGTGTGGATTCTGGAGATAGATGGAAAAAAGGACAATTAGTATTCTTAAAAGAAATGTATTTAGAAACCATCCTCATTAATTATGCAAATTAGCCCCTGATTTGCATGACTAGCATTTGATTATGTAAGGCATCACTGAAGCTATCTGCGTTCCAAATATAAGATCTGTCGACCCATTTCCGAGTTATTTCCCTCTAACAGGATGATGCAGCTACGCAGGCATGGAAAAAATTCCTAACATGCCTGCGGAATTTTGGGATTTTTTGTCAAAAGGACGCACAATATACTAGTAGGCTAGCCCCTGAGGTGTCGCCAAAAATGAATGCTTGTCTATTCAGTTTTATGACACAGATACATTGAAATATACTCAAGGCTTTCAATCCACACTAACTGAGGAAAACATATTGTGTACACAAGGAAATAGACTACTCTCATTTAATATTAGTCTTATAATTATGTTTGTTTGTTAGAACTGTAGAACTGTAAAATATCTTATAAATCAGTGAATATAATTGCGCCAAAAAAAGTTACTCAAGCAACTGCATGGATATCAGGGCTCGAAATACTGGGTGCAGGTGCACCCAAAATTGGAGCTGTGCACCCAATTATTTTCTGTGGGTGCACAGGGTGCACCCAATATTTTCATAGGCTTATGTATGTAGAGATATCAAAGTATACTAGACTATACATCATATCTGCAAAGACAGTATTGAAGATGAATACCATTTCCTGATGATATGCCCTTGTTATGATGAAGAAAGGAAAAAGTTATTGACCATGTGTAACAACAGAACAACACTACCTAATACAAGTAGAGAAATATTCAATGTAATTCTATCATGTCCCGACTCCATATCTGTCCACCTAGGCCAATATATATATAATGCTATGCAAAAGAGAAGTCGTGCTTTAACAATGTAAAATACACTATGCCGCCTTATTTTCTATTATGTTAGATTAGTATACTCATGTAGATAGTTCGTAGTTGCTAGTAATACATGTTACTTGCCATACATTGTACCTGATACAATCGTTGTGCAATAAACTTGACTTGACTTGACTATTCTTGGCATCTAAGTGTTAGAAAGATAATAAAAAATGCCTGTCATGGTACTTGATGAAAACATAACTAAGTTTTGTTATCATAGGTTTTTCTGACATTCTACTTAAATTTAAGTGGTGCACCTAAAATTTTTTTGGTGCATCCAATTTTTTAGACTGGGTGCACCAGTGCACCTAATCCCAAAAATGAATTTCGAGCCCTGGATATGATTTTGGAGACCTTTCAGACAACCATGCGGTGTCTTTTGTCAGTGACCTGAATGTCTTTCCTTCATTGACGTAACAGTGAATTCATGCATGCAGCAAAGCTACATGTAAAGTATAACATCATGAAATTCTAAAAAATACATTTCTTGCATCATTTTGATACATTACATACATTACATACAGTTTTAAGAAAGAGTAAAATTCGTAAAGGTGGGGTCACAAATGCGTATACATGTATGTTCAAGTCCGTTTGAGGTGCGTATGATGCTCTTAGTCTCTAACAGGCTCCACAGGTTGCGGAAAAAAAGTAAAAATTGGACAAATATAGAAACATAACAAACCAGATGAGTTAGCTGACCGAGAAGTATGGTTAGCGACCCAACTAACTTTGCTGACATGTTACCTGAGTGTTTACGTTTGTCCAATTTCTATTATTTTTCAACGACGTGTGGGGCCTGGGGGAGGCAAATACTCCCATGCGCGCCTCATACGGACGCCTCATATATATGCAGGTGTGACCCCACCTTAAGAAATCTGCCATCACCTTTATCATAAGTCTAAGACAGAAGCGGTGATGTCGGGCATCTTCACTGCTGGTGGTGATCTGACTAAAGACATTCCACAGCTGGTTCACCCCCGTATTCTCCATAATCATTGGTCGGACAAACACGTACGCCATCCGGTAGTTCTTGTTCAGGCAGCACGCACTCAGAATCATGTACTTAAGCTCCTGAAATAAGTGAAATGAAAGAGTTCTGTTTTTAGCAGCTGCTAGGCCACACCAATACACATGTAAATCTTTAATTTCGTTCTCAGACTATTTTGCATAGGATTTCAATAAAAAGACACGATAAAAACAGATGGCTTAGAGAAAACTGACATCTAAGGTACCCTCACAATTTGTTTCTGAATGTTTATTTTCCAATCTAGCATAATTACAGTAAATACAGTACATTACTGTAAATGTACTGTACAAAAATGTACATGTACTGTACATGTACTGTACATGTACATTCTTGTTCAGGCAGCACACACTCAGAATCATGATCCGGAGGAACTGACAAGAAGGACTGTAGCATTTCTAGCAGCTTCTAGGACACACCAATATTCGGAGAGAAGATTTTAACTAGAGGACAGTCATGATGAAAAAAAGAGTGATGACAGCGAACTGGCATCTGACTCTGTAAACTCAATGGAACTGTGTTCCAAAGTATAGACTTTCCCCTGTTTCCAAATGTTCCATTTCAATACAGTTACTCTCCGCTTGGGAGAAAATGGAGTGTTTGCATTGGCTTTCAGTTTGCGATAGTGCTACAGTTACGTCATGTGATATATTAACCTTAGGCACCTTTGCAGACAGCTAGAAGGAAACCACCGCATAGCAACTTGGCAAATGTGCTACAGTCTGGAAGAACAATTGCTTAATTTACTGTCACTGATCTACCCTTTGGACATGTCAGACACATAGAAGCTCCAGTTGTAATTTTCTCTTAAGGTACGTAATTCCGCCACTTGCAAAGCAGTGTGATTGTGAGAGATTTTTAGTGCAGCACTCCCCAGATATGCACAGGTTAGATTACGCAGGAGTGCATCATACTGAGGTACCGGTATGTTGCACTGGAAATCTCTTTTGACACATTCTTTGGGGTTGGCATATACAGTTATGTATATGTGACCAGGCAGAGTTCTGTTACCTTCTGTTTAGCAAGATCCCTCTCAAACTGAGGTGATGCCAGGGCTGCCATGGTGAGATGTTCCACCTCTTCTGTCCTGCCTAAGGTAGTGAGACTCCGGCTGGCCTTACAGAACAGGTCCCACCATTCCAGCTTACTGATGGAACTCAGCTTGCCACTCAGGTCCACTGGAACGGGATACATGCAGGACATTGAAATGTATTTTTTGTTTGTTTGTTTGTATTGTATACCCGGTAAACCGCCTCATGGCGTAACACACCAGGTTGGTACATATAGAATACAACACGGTGTATTCCGTATCACCCGAGGGTATCAGCCGACCCGCGGGAGGGCTGGGACCGTATCTTATTTATGTCATACCCACCTCAGAAAACCCATGTTTTGATGCGAAATGCGCCAGAAGTTGAACAAATTTGGTGCCCTTGAACCAGAAGTGTTGCAACAACAATGTTCCAACGTCTGAATCAGGTATTCGAATTGCCAACCGAGCCGTATTCGGCCTGCTCGAAATGGTTCGATTTACTCGAAGAAAGCCTGTGTGATACGCCTTTTGAACCTGTGCAATACGGAAGCGTACAGCCCGGTCCGGAACACCCGTATCGAACGTTTTCGCGTCACAGGTATGACACAAAGAACAGTACTAAGTGCATGTCTGGACAGACTTATATGAGCCACTCACACCAGGAAGGACCCCTACTCTTGTCGATAAGTGCAGTGGGTTCTTAAACGTGCTTGAGGTGTGGCTCTCCTCCATTTAACCAAAGTTACTAATAGGTACTCATTTTCACCTGAGTGAAGTGACGATAGTCAGGTTAAGCGCCTTTCCCAAGGGCACAAGAGTGGTGATACACCAATGGATTCGAACCCAGAACCTCTGGTTCATGAAGCGAACACCCTGCCGACTGCCCCACACGCTCCTACCATTTTTAATACAAATTTCAAATGCATCGCAAAGTACTGTAAAGGGGGGAATTTCAGCATTTCTATGTTCGCCTCTTCACCTTGAACATTTTCTCTTTAAAAAACGAGTCGATTGGCTGTTAAACTTTGCCAGTTATCTTGATTTCACTGTTATACATTTACCAGCCCACCTAAATTTACAGATAAGCATTTCCAGTGTCCCCCCTATGCAGACCCTCATGACGGCTGACCAATTCAAACTCAGAACATCGTGGTTGGGAGCGGCGCGGGTGCGTTCTAGACTGCAAGGTTATGCGTTAGTTCAGAAACAAATTGGGAAATTGGGCGTGATACGTTCTCCGCCCTCCGCGTGGGGGTGTGCATATAAAAAGAAGCCGATTTCTGCCAAACCCCGAACTTCCGACGGCACGGGCGTGTCTAGAAAATGTTTATGAAAAGAAGAGGCGTGTCTGAAATCTATTCATTGATCGTCTAAACGCGGTTAGACGTGATTTCACGCATATCAGACGCGGGTACACGCATATCTAATCGCGTTTTACCGAGATGTAATCGCAACTTGCACGACTTTTGCACGCGATTAAATCGCGTTCAGACCGGACTATAATCGAGATCTGTACTGTACACTCACCAACCGACCTCCCCTGCCCGACTCCCCCCTGTTCCTTCACCATGGCTCTCAGCTGGTACTTCCGTCTGCGGGATGTTATCTTCGTCACGACCAGCTGTAGGTTCTGCTGTTGATACGCCTCCTCAAAATACTTGGACAACATGAGCAGGGCAGAGTCCACAAAGTCTTCCATTCTTCCCTGTAGGGAGGGTTATAAAGTAATTTTTCAAACAGGACTGGTGGACAACAACAACTAAAGTGGACACAACATGTTATGTGTGACAGAGTTCAGACCCCAAAGTCTACAACAAAAGACTAATTCAAAAGCCCTATTAGAATCTTTAACTTGGTTAAGGAGATGTTGATTTGAATACTGCGCATCAATTTGTCAGTTACTTGCAAACTTACCATTAAAAAAACAATTTGCAAAAAAAATATGGGAAAACAGTCACCAATGTCATAGAGAAGTTAATTCAAAAGTCAACTTGAAGGAGAAGTAAAAGTACCGACATTAAGAATGTATTATCTTCTATACAGTCTACATGTACTCTGTGCGGTTAATCATTTTTTCAACGTTACCTTGAATCCTGATTCAACAAAGAAGTCAACTTTTCTTTACCAAACTTTTATTTCTGTACGCTCAAATTAGTTTAGGGGTTCCCAGAGGATGTCATACATACAAAAATGTACAGTCCAATCAATCTAACCACCTATGCAGACAACCCGAACATGTTCTTACTCCATACAATGTAGGTACATCAAAACTTTGAAAGTTGAAGCTTAACCTCAGTCTCAACAGGTCTACAAAAAGACAATTATTACCTATTAGGATGTTTTTGCTCAAAATAAACGTATTGATGCAGAAAATAAGCCCTGTCTCCTGACCTGTGAGTACAGAAGGGTGCTCTTGTGGTGCAGCAGCTGCACGTCAGGACCAGGCTGGCTTGACACCTGAGCAGCTGTCTCCACAGCTGTGGGGGTGGCAGCTGGAGCACCTGGATATGAGGCAGATGTCACTTGATAATTTGATTTATCAAGAAGCCTTTGACTTTGACCTATGACATTCCCAGAGCATTACTTAATGTCCTAATTAGTTACAAAATGTATAATGCATGACTTAGGTCAAAAGGTGGTCTTGTGCATGCTTAGTGGAGTTGGAATTTTAAGGTTCTGGGTTTAAATCCCTAGCAGTCCCCAATATTGTTCCCTTGACTAAGTGTAAACATGAGTCAAGAAAAAATTTACCTTACGATTTTGGGGAGGGACATCTTATCACCTTACAATGTATGACATCTGAACTTCTACTGCATAACCTTTGACCCTCTGGTGTGTACCCTCTGACCTAATGTATAGTCATGTATAACCCCTGACCTTATAGTGTATAACCTCTGACCTTCTAATGTATAATGCCTGACCTGGTGCATAATCTCTGACCTTCTCATGTATGACTTCTGACCTAATGCATGGCCTCTGACATCCTAATGTATAACCTCTGACCTAATGTATGACCTCTGACCTAATGTATGACCTCTGACCTTCTGAAAGTGCCTGCAGTGCCTCCTCTGGCCTGCCCAGCTGCTGCTGTAGTGCTGACAGGGACAGCCGTGCACCCAGGTGACTGGGAGCCATCTCCACAACCTTGGCATAGCTCTGACCTAATGTATAACCTCTGACCTAATGCATGACCTCTGACCTTCTGAAAGTGCCTGCAGCGCCTCCTCTGGCCTGCCCAGCTGCTGCTGTAGTGCTGACAGGGATAGCCGTGCACCCAGGTGACTGGGAGCCATCTCCACAACCTTGGCATAGCTCTGCACTGCATGCTCCGTCTTTCCTGTACAACAGAGCACCAAGGGGAGAGGAGGACATAAAAGTAAGTTAAAGTATCGTTGTGGTTGAATGTGTAGATTGATGGTGTAGATTGAAAGATAGTGTGTATAGTTCGTTAGCAGCCCTGCCTTATGACAAAAAAGCTGTGAGTTCAGATTTGCTCAACAACATGTCTAATTACAAGTGTTGTCAAACACTCTAAAGAGACGGACTGTAGACAAGGGAAATACAAAATGTACTTTTGCTTTGTTACATGACAAGACTGCAACACTGCCTTCATGTATTTTTATAGTTCACACACAATGCTATCATGGTAAGAAAAAAATCTAGTAACTTACCCAGTGCATTGAGGCACTCAGCATATCTGAGCCAGACTGCTGCCAGGTTGTACCTTTCTGTGTTCACCAGCATAGCCAGGATGGGGCGCGCACTGTCATACTCACCTGGGAACAGGTAAAGACAGGGGTTCAACAAGTTAAGAAAATTTACTTGCCCTAAAGAGCAAATACATAAAAATCTGCACATCAAAGCTTCAAAATAATGTTCTTTCTGAGACATAGTGCAAAATTCCTAAAAGGCACTGTATTGTCATGACTGGGAAAGTCACCATTCAGTCTAATTACATTTGTACCTGGTGGAAAGAATCAAGAGCGGGAGGCATGATTTTGTTATGATTTGATGTGCAATAATATCACAAGGGTGCATATCTTGGCAACTAAATGTACCGTATACTGTAAATGCAGAAATGTTCGCAGTGGATTAATGTGATTTCTATTATGATATTAGACTGCAGTCTATGGTGTTACTACAAAACCACCGCAAAAAGTCCCTTTTCCCGCTACCACGAAATTAAATCCTCGCGAACTTAAATACATTTACAGTATGTTACTAATTTAGTATAATGATTCAATTCCATGACTTTTTAATTTTGATGTCATTGGTGTAATAAGCACTTAAACAGTCTACAACAGAAATAGGTAGCTAGGAAAACATAACAATATTGTCTCCCACCATCTGCTTGGAGACTAATAACACACACCGACGTCGACATAAGCCTCAGCTATGTCCAGGTACAGATCCCCCATGTCCTCAGCACTCTCCTGCAGTAACATGTCCACCAGTGGTCTGGCTGCGGCCAGGTAGCGCAGGTGGACCAGGCTGACCGCTAGCTTAATGCTCAGGTCTATGGGAGTCTCAGGGGGGATGGTGCACTGCATCACCTGGGTTTCTGGAAAAGACCAATCAGGACACTGCATATTTGTGTTTTCAAACCAACTACATTGTACAAATAACACCCTCCAGGTTAATTTTGGACTTCCAGATTAATTCCGGACAAACCTTAATCATTTGAAAAACTATTAACCAAATGAATTAAGATTTGCAACTATGGTCTTTTAAAAGGTAATTAATATGTAGATTGCAATCAGATGTCTCAAGGAACAAAGCTTCTGGAGAATTCTGGCTTTAGGTTCCCAGAATTCTGCAGAATTCTGACTTAGGTTCCCAGAATTCTGGCTCAGGTTCCCAGAATTCTGCAGAATTCTGCAGAATTCTCCAGAATTCTCCAGAATTGGCTTTGTTCCTGGAGACATCTAATTGCAATCTACATATTAATTACCTTTTAATATACCATAATTTCAAATCTTAATTCATTTGGTTCATCGTTTTTCAAATGATTAAGGTTTGTCCGGAATTAATTGGAAGTCCAAAATTAATCTGGAGGGTGTTATATATACTACAAGTCCCTCGACACATCTACATCGAATCACCAAGCCATACTGGTCTCACTGGACAAAGTCACAATACTAGACACTGAACAGGACTACTTTGTAAGAGGTATAAAGGAGGCCATATACATCGGGGCACTCCAGCTAACACTGAACAGAGACGGTAGGTGTTAGAAACTTCCTGTCATGTTTGACCAAGTGCTGACGTCACGTATCCGCAAGATCACGTGTTCGTAAGATCATCTGTGTGGGTCTCTCAAGTTTACGTTCTGGTCAGCCAGGAACAAAACAACAAAAGTTCAAAAGTTTACCTTCAACATTATACCTATCCTTGTAGCAAACAAAATCAAGTGCAAAAGTCTACCTCTACTGAAGAAGGTTAACCCTTAAACTGCCAAACCTGGATATATCCGGCACACATAAACATGTCCTGTGTGCCGCACCCGGATATATCTGGGATAGCGTATTCCCCCAAAGTAGCAACTTTGCGCGCACGTAGCGCAAAAACCCCGGAAGTTAGGGACTTTGGCCTTGTTCGGGGGGTTCTTTTTGGAGGTCAGCAGCCAACCCTGGCACTGATAACATTTTATAGTGCTGAAACTCTGGCAGTTTAAGGGTTAAACTACAACCAGTCCTACCCTGTTTCCCTGTGTCAGGCATGCCCAGTCTGTCCAGTGCAGCCATGGTGTCAGTGACGCCCCCTTGCCAAGAGAGCTGCACACTGCAGTAGTTGGACATGGCCTCCAACACATGGCGATACTGCTTCATGGTGACGTACAGCTCAGTCAGCATGTTCACATCCTCAAATGTCACTATAGGTGGAAGGATAACATATACGAGGGGCGGTCAATAAGTAATGCCCCTGACCCATTTTCCATAGCAAGAGATTAATGAAACTAGGCACAGTTATTAGTCTTTCTCTTTATAGGAACCACCCAGAGTTATGCATTTCTCCCATCGTTTGATGCAGCTCTGGACACCGTTTTTGTAGGACACCCCAGGTTGGTCCTCCAACAGATGCCTCATCAATGGCAGAAGAGGGACGACCAGGTCTGGGAGCTGTTTCCACAGACTTCCGGCCATGTTTGAATTCAGGATGCCAGCGTTTTACAAGGTCATATGATGGGGCATCATCACCATAAGTTTCTTTCATTTCATCAAAAGTCTTCTTTGGTGTGCGTCCTTTCAAATACAAAAACCGGATCACTGCGCGACACTCAACTGGTTCCATTTCACACCTGGTCCATTTCGCACCTGACTCAGTTCAAACACCAGTAAATCAGAAACCACAATTAGTTCAGAGCTGTTTTTTGCAACATAACCTATAAAGATATGAATCATTACACATACAAAATTTCATCTAGATCAGACGACTGGAAGTGGGTCAGGGGCATTACCTATTGACCGCCCCTCGTACCATCGAGCTTGGCAGAGCAACCACCTGTATTCCTGATCACAAGCCACATTTTGTAAAATGTGTAAAATGTGTGTAGGACTTTAAAAGATGTCAACTTGGGGTGTGTATCATTTGTATCGTGTACACAGTACAGTGTAACCATTTTTCTTGTTGGGCCATTCCCGAAGAAAGGGACCTGAAAAAATTAGTGTCCCGGATTTTGGACCGATTAGAAAATGAACAGATTATACTTGCAGGTGTTGACGTATTTTGGGGCTTATTGAGGTCCAAGAAAATTAAGACAAGAGGGAAGTAGAGAAGAGTTCATGGTCATTTTTCAAAGTTTTACAGTCAAACTTGGTCTAAACTTATGCAGTTAGTGTTGTTTCCATGAAGATAGGATTTTAAAATGCCAAAGGATGTTGGATACTCCACCAAACAGAATCATTTGTAATGGAATTAGACCATTGTTTTGAGTATCACCCATTCACATTAGTTATCACAGATAATCGGGTCCAGGTTCAGGTCCGGACCTTGACCTGTTTCTCTGGACCTGAACTGACCTGGCCTGAATTTCCTGTACCAGTACCCACTACTAGGCCTTATCAGTTGCCACCAACTGTGAATTGAATCACAAAGGCACAACCGCACTCCTCTAGAACAAAGAAAGAGTCTACCAATTTTGTACCTCAAACATGGTAGATGATGAAGTGCACTTTACTGTTGATTGTGATATGTATGCCAATGATAGAAATATAATTCTATTCAATTACATAGAAAGTAGATTCCCTCAATTTAGACACATGATCATGAGTAGCACTGACAAGTTTATATTCCTCATGCGTTTTGACAAACCAACCATAGCTAAACCCTAGCCTACAGTCCTACATTTTTACCATAATACCAAGAAGTGAGAAGAAGCCAAACTTCTGTATAAGACAGGATTTGTGATACTTTTATTATGTATAATGTTTTGACTTGTGACCTGTACTTAGCTTGGTTGGGCAAAACTGTACAATAAAGGTCTTCATTCATTCATTCATCAAAATTAGAGTACTTACCTAAGGTGGGGTGCTTGGTAAAAGCTGCCTGTATGGTTTCTATGGCCGCCTCTGTCTCCCCCGTGGCATGGTAGGTTTTGGACATGTCCCTCATGAGATCCATGTACTTGTTTCCTTCCTTCTCTGGGAGAAGCTGGGGATGGTGAAAATTAGATTATTTAGTGTGAATCACTACTTATTAGTGTGAATCACTACTTATTATTGTACAAGTGGCATAGTCTTAATAATCTATGTTTAACTTAGTATTTTGTGTTCAATTAATTGTTCTGGTTTCGGTCCAGGAGAGTATTTATCATTTTAAGTATCAATAAACATGTAAAGCACATAAACACATAAAAAATGAAATCTTCTTCACCTAACAATACCAGATTTGCTTCTTGATCAAGGAATTTTATTTCACATATTTTAGTGCAAAAAGACAAAAATGTAGTCATATGCCTTTGCCATCCATTTCATGTTAGCATAAACAATACCCTCCAGATCTACAGCCTTTCAGTGAATATACAAATTATCATGAATATCTGCTGATACCCCTCCAGAGCCTTTCTGTGAACCAAAGTTACTTTTAGTCTACTGATACCCCTCCAGAGCCTTGCTATGAATCAAAGATACCTTTAATATCTACTGATGCCCCTCCAGAGCCTTGCTATGAATCAAAGATACCTTTAGTATCTGCTGATATCCCTCCAGAGCCTTGCTGTGAATCAAAGATACCTTTAGTATCTGCTGATACCCCTCCAGAGCCTTTCTGAGAATATAAGTTACCTTTAGTATCTGCTGATACCCCTCCAGAGCCTTCCTGGGCTCCTGTGTCTGTTCCAGTAGGTTAGCCTGTTCCCAGAGGATGCCGATGTTGTTGGGGTCATATCTCAGGGCTATGGAGGGGAAAATTGGACTGTCAATCTAGAACTTTAATAGAACCTTCGTTAAAATGTACACTACTTGCACATCTGAGCTTGTTTTTGGTCTCCTGTCATATGTCTTGATGTCTAACTTGAGTCTAAAGAGCAGCTACGTCTTATAATACAGGGCCAACCAATTTGATAAAAGATTCACTCTTTTATAAGTCTGACTCAGGCTTTTAGCTAGGATTTTATTATATGAGGTCCAAATTTCTTGGTAAGTCACGCTAAGTCATTTACACTGTAGGCACGAATATTGTAAGTGGGTCCCGGGGGTATCCACCTTTCTATGGTGCAGAGTTTAAGAGAATTTTAAGTTAAAAAGGGCAAATTACTGTCAGAGAGGTCACAATAGGAGTCAATGTGACCTCATACGACCTAGTGGCATCCCTGGTCAATCAGGATTTTATGCCTGTCAGAGGATCTGCTCCCAAGTGTAAGGGCGTCCAGTGCATCCAAGTTTTGTTATTTTAAGAAAAGTGTGTTCAAATGACACATGCCTGGCTAAAAGCCTGAGATGGTGCATGTATACATGCAACTAAAAGCACCTTTCTTGTAACAGATGATGGTCTGGCTGATGTTGTTCTGTTCTAGTGACACCTCTGCTAGCTTGACCCACTCCTCGGGTTCCTGAGGGTTCAGGTTTTGTACCAGAACCTAGCATGTAACCATAAGCATCTTTCTTGTAACATGTGATGGCCTGACTGATGTTGTTCTGTTCTAGTGACACCTCCGCTAACTTCACCCACTCCTCGGGTTCCCCAGGGTTAAGGTTTTGTACCAGTACGTACCCAACCCTAGCATGTAACTACAAGCACCTTTCTTGTAACAGATGATGGCCTGGCTGATGTTGTTCTGTTCTAGTGACACCTCTGCTAACTTGACCCACTCCTTGGGTTCCTGAGGGTTAAGTTTTTGTACCAGTACGTACCTACCCCTAATTAACATGTAACTACAAGCACCTTTCTTGTAACATGTGATGGCCTGGCTGATGTTGTTCTGTTCCAGTGACACCTCTGCTAACTTGACCCACTCCTCGGGTTAAGAGGGTTAAGGTTTTGTACCAGTACGTACCTACCCCAAGCATGTATATTATAACTACAAGCACCTTTCTTGTAACATGTGATGGCCTGGCTGATGTTGTTCTGTTCCAGTGACACCTCTGCTAACTTGACCCACTCCTCGGGTTCCTGAGGGTTAAGGTTTTGTACCAGTACGTACCTACCCCAAGCATGTATATTATAACTACAAGCACCTTTCTTGTAACAGATGATGGCCTGGCTGATGTTGTTCTGTTCCAGTGACACCTCTGCTAACTTGACCCACTCCTCGGGTTCCTAAGGGTTAAGGTTTTGTACCCGTACGTACCCAACCCTAGCATGTAACTACAAGCACCTTTCTTGTAACATATGATGGCCTGGCTGATGTTGTTCTGTTCTAGTGACACCTCTGCTAACTTGACCCACTCCTCGGGTTCCTAAGGGTTAAGGTTTTGTACCAGTACGTACCCACCCCTAGCATGTAACTACAAGCACCTTTCTTGTAACAGGTGATGGCCTGGCTGATGTTGTTCTGTTCTAGTGACACCTCTGCTAACTTGACCCACTCTTCGGGATCCTGAGGGTTAAGGTGTGCAGCTATCAGAGCAAACTGCAGGGAGCGCTCCATATCCCCCTTCTCCTCATACACCATGGCTGCAGTCTGGAACGGCTCATAGCAGTGGGGAACCTGGAAGACACGTAAACATCACTTTTGTGATGACTTCCTCATCCGAGAATAGTCATCAGGTTGGTAAGTACAACTGTAGTAGATGAAACTGTTACTGCACATCATTTTCACCGTTAAAAACTGTTACGGATGTTTTACACTCCTTTTCATTTGGGACCGCATTGTAAATATTTTGCATAAAGCCGTCCGTACATATGTAAATTCTTCACGTTTTGTGGCTGCATCTGTAATGTGAGCAGCGACACCTGTCCTGCAGTACATTGTGAACCAGTCAGAATTGCCTTGAAAAAGGTGACAGACAGTCACCAAAACATTGGTGAGAAGAAAGCAATGTAAATATGGTTGTGTAAAAAAGAGTCACCTTATTCAATGACTTCCTTATATTTAGAACAGTAGTCAAAAAGATGTGTCTTTGCACTGCAGTGCCTTTGTCACTGGCAAAGGCATGTCTATCTTCTTCTCCTTCTTTGATTCACCACAAGGTTCAACTGTCAGTTTATTTGAAGTGTTGGGGAGACTCAGAGTTTGGTCTTCCTTTTAAGTATCAAATGCTACTCTCAATCTCTTAAGGTTGAGATTAAGTTGACCTATAGTCTTGGAAGAGTACAAAAGCTTGACCTACTGACCTGCCTGATGACCTCCATACACATCTTGATGGCATCATCGTACTTCCCCCGGGCAAACCTCAGGTTGGCCTCTCCCATCAACCCTCGCAGAGGCTTGGGGACCTGAAACAGACAAAAAGTTATTTGTATTGAATGCCTGGCAAGCATGCATATGGTGCAACACATCAGGTTTGTAATGAACAGCGCAAGCTGCTCAATCTGACAGGCAGCTCCTGACAGAGTTACTTGATTCACTCACTCCAGGAAGGACCCCTACTCTTTTGCAACTTATAAGCCTTCTCACATTAGTTAGGACGCATGTGCGGCGACAAGAATTCTAGGTACATGTAATATGTCAAAGGTAAGGCACACAAAAAGTAAATAAACTCGTCTGGATATTGTTATGCAAATCGAAACAATGGTCAAGACAAGGACTGTTTACTTTTTGTGTGCCTTACCCTTTGACATATTTCGTAGAATTCCTGTCGCCGCACATGCGTCCTAACTAATGTGAGAAGGCTTATATAAAGTAGGTCCCTTAATGTGCTGATCATGAAGGAATGGCTGTCCTCAAACAAATTGGCTTTCAGGCATCCCATCCAAGACGACATCCCTAGCCAGAAGTACATGTAGGTACTCATTTTCACCAAAGTAGATTGAGGGAATATGTAAAAGTGCCTTTCCCAAGCCTTTTCCGTCTACTACTAGTACGGATTCGAACCCATAACCTTTACATTCTAAGCCACCAACCCTAACCACAATACCAGCTTGCCAAAATATTTTCTACTATAAATTCTAGTCCCAACAAAACCGTCTTTGCAAACCTCGTTGACTCTCCTTCTCTTGGGTCGTTTCCTCCCCTTTCTCTCCTCCTGCTCCAGAGCAAGCTCCACACTGAAGGCTTCAGAAATGTCCACGCCTTTCTTACTCGGCTCTACAGCTGTCTTCACCGTCTCCTTGCCATCGTCTTCCTCTTGTTCCATGAGTTCAGCAAACTCGGAGAAAGAAAGTTTTCCTTCGAGGTACTTTGCCGTAAGGGAAGTGTCCGCCGGAGACGTGTTGGAATCGTCCCCTTCTTCTTCCACGCCTTCCATTTCTTCTTCGTCTTCGTCACTGTCGTCTCGTGTTTTTACGGTGTCAAAGTTGTCGTCATCGAAGTAATCGTCCGAGTCGTCGTTTTCGGAGGCACCGCCCCCCTCCCCCGTCGGCGGTACCAACCGACCAGTTTGCCCACTTGCTGTCGGCCCCCCTGTACTCGTACCCGGCTGTGGAGCCATTTGTACGAACGATTGGATCCCCCTCTCCTGTCTGAAGGCATCGAACTCCTGGAAGGACACCTCTCCGCGGAGATATTGGGCAACTCTTCGCTCAACTTCTTCCGCCGACGACATGCCTGAGTCCGCCATGCTGGGGCAGAGGTGAAAGTTCAAAAGTCAGGGACAGTCCAGTACCGAGGGGAGGTGTGGGGTAAGCGATGTGTTTGGATGTTTTTGGTGACATTTAATTCCTGCAAATTACCTAGCTAACATTTACATACCATAAACATACGTATTTTAACAAAAAATCACATTTTTGGAGTGTTATTTTTTAATTTCCATCCCTAGATACCATCCCTGGTTGACCCCCATGTATATCACATGATCACCAGCAGTGGAGGTCTAAAGTCCAAGCTTGAGGTGGGGTGATCATGATAGCCTGCCTGCCTTACTAATTTTTAGTGCTATAAATATGCCATGAATAGAATGTGGTGTATAAAGTCCACGACCCCTTACGAAAGTCTTTCACAGCACGTAAAACCTTAGTTCGGGACGTCATGACGAACATCTACCCAGCACTGCAATTTTTACGTACACTAACGTGTTAAACTCAAAAAGCTGTAGAGGGATCTTCACAGTATCCCATACTCAAGGAGGCCCAGTTGGCTATGGTGACATCCCAATAGTAGACGGAAGCAAAGGGTCAAATCACAGGTATGTCAGCTTAGAATCATCGGTCGGCTGTGGCGCAGGCGACTGTAAGTCTCTTCCAAGACCTTCTGTCGGCAGCTAGATGACAAATTTGCTTTGCGGTGATCTGGTCATTGTAATCTCGAGTAGGAGCTGTTGAATGTACTTTAAACATTTGTAATAATGTTCATTCAAGCTGCCTTTTCCTTTGAAATTAATATGAACACATCGCTTATGAATATCTGATTGCGAAATAGATAACCGATGTTAGGTATTCATTTAGCCTTAAGACAACAATTTATTTGCAATAGTTAAATTTTTACATTATGTATTATTTTGTCCTAACGTTACAGACATTAGTGTTACCAGCCATCTCCAATATTACGGCTAGTATCTAAATATCAGGGTCGTTATGGAGCGGTCGTTGCG
Source organism: Branchiostoma floridae (assembly GCF_000003815.2). NCBI lineage: Eukaryota > Metazoa > Chordata > Leptocardii > Amphioxiformes > Branchiostomatidae > Branchiostoma > Branchiostoma floridae. Next base: position 18,465,187 of record NC_049992.1, on the reverse strand, counting down.
TGACATCATCACGGTGGAGCCCGTCATCGCCCTGTACATGATGGCCCTCAACCTGCAGACCCCGGTACTGCAGCAGGTCGTCTGGGTCAAGTCCTGTCTCAGCATGTTCAACCAGACGTTCTGCGACGGTCTCGAGAAAAGCGATAACGTCGAGCTGCAAGACGCCGTCCAGAGCCAGGCTTCCATCTGGATTCTCGCGAACGTGATCGCGCTCACCATACCATCCATCATCGTCACCGTTTTCGTCGGCCCGTGGAGCGACCGCGTCGGACGGAAGGTCGCCATGATCCTTCCCGCGCTCGGAGGCTGCCTCATGAGCGTCAACATCGTGTTCCAGTCGTGGTGGATTGACCTACCGTGGTACTTGTTGCTGATTGGACCGTTCATAAGCGGATTCTGCGGCGGCTTCGCAACGGTCTTGCTGTCCGTGTTCAGCTATCTCGCCGACGTCACGACCAAAGAGGAGCGTACGAAAAGAATGGGGATCGTAGACGCTACGAACACGTTAGGGTGCACCGTCGGCTTGCTGATAAGCGGTGTCATGGCGGACAACGTCGGTTACGTCCCGGTCTTTGTCACTTGTGCGGCTCTACAGTTTCTAGCGATACTCTACGTCATCTTCTGGTTGAAGAACCCTGACCCTGTTAGGCCGAGAGGGACTTCTCTATTGAACGTGGACCCTTCGGAAGAAAGGGGCGCTTGTCTGCAATTTTTTAGTCTTAAAAATATCAAGAAGGTGGCTCAAATATGCACGAAGAAGAGACCAAATAACCGAAGGGTGCATGTGAACCTGACCTACCTGTGTCTTTTCCTCTCTGCACTCATCCAAGCAGGTAAGAAAATAGTTTTGGCAAGAGGATTAGGCAGTGCTCAAAATCAAAGTTTCCTTTCTTGTTGTTTTTGTTCATTTCTGTTCTATTGCATCATGATTTATATGCATTTCTTAATTGTAAACCATCATTTTTAGATGAATATTCTCAATAAAAGAATGCAGGGTCCTAGCCAGCGTCCGTCCTTCTGTCCTTTGAGTTTGACAGAGTTTTACTGCTGGGGAAGAACAAAAATTTTGTTCAATCCATTCCATACCCTGTGATGAACAAAAATTGACATGTAATTAAAGATTCTAATTGATCCAATTACAATTTGAGTCTACCAGCAAAATTTGCCCCTCAAAATGAAGGAAATAGCATTTCAGAGGGTCTTGTTTTAGTAAACCAAATTTTCCCAGACAGCATACCCCTGACCCCCCTGCCTTTGATATTCTGGATTTCCATTCTAAATCCAGGGGATGTAAAAAAATTCAGGCTTGATAGAACGCTGAAAGAATGTTTTATAATGTTTTTTGTGTTGTTACAATCGTTTTGTATAAGGTGTTGCAGAAGTGGGTCTACTCTTCGTGAAAGCGGAGCCGTTAAAGTGGTCGGAGAGTCTGTACGGTTACTGGCAGGCGGCGCAGAACGTCATTCCGTCCGTCACCCTGCTGGTCGTCATGCCGTTCCTGGCCAAGCGTCTCCCGGACACCGCCCTTGTCATCATCGGGGGCGTCTCGTACGCGGCCAAGTTCGAAATCATGGCGTTTTCCAGCACCACATGGCTCATGTTCTGTGGTGAGGCTTGTACTATTATTCTACTGTATATCGTGGCTTCCTTTATACAAAACCAAGGGAATCATATCTGCTAATTTTTCAGTAACTTTTTGCGCTATTTTTGCCATGGCTTAGAAGTTAGAGATATATCAACTAGTACCAGCCCAGCCCAGTCACTTTTCATGTCCACTTTTGGTACCACACATCCTAATATAATTATGCTACTTCACAATTATAACTTAGTCTTCCAACAAAGTATTGAGCCAGTGGTCACTACATAGGATGGTACTCAGGCTACAATAATGTGGCAATGAGAGGCCCCATAATTCCATTCATTCACCATGATTGAGTTTAAACTATTAATTGTGTGGTCGGAAAAGCTTTATGTCATTTACAGATGAAAATTGCTGGGCGCATATGGCTCTGGATCGGTAGCAAACCCTTCCTGCACTGGCTTGATCAGTCTGGGTTTCCCAGGCACTGCATTTGCATATTGCTAAGTCCTCTTTTGTTGTTCCAGCGGCTGCGGCGGGTGCGTTTCAGTATCTAGCCTTGGGTGCACTCCATGGGATGATCTCCAAGCAGGTTGATAGCAGTGAACAAGGTAAAACTTTCGCTTCGTTAACACCCAACTGTATCTGAAATCATGACATGATTGTACAAAATGTATATATATCACATTCATTTCAAGTCAATGCCACACTTTCATGATCTTTGGCAAATTTGCTAGAGGGTCACTAAGTTTCAAGACAGCTAGAAAATCAAGCATTAATGCCGCTATTTATTGCCTCAAAATCCACTGTTATATTGGAGGCTGACTGCTCCCTGAAAATTGCGCAAAGATTAGTTAAAAGTTAAAATGGTGCATTCTAAGGTATCCTGAGTGGCAAAATTATATTATAGTTAGAGAGGTCAGCGTAGAAGACTCTGACCACAAATGATGTACTAGTAGTGTCATTTCATGCTTGTCAGAGGATTTTTCCCCAGTGAAAAGGCTTCTAGTGCATCCAATTTCTTGTTATTTCAAGAAAAGCTGTCCAGATGATGCCATGATGTGCGTCCAGATGCGCATGTCTGGCTAAAAGCCTATTTATTGCACCACTAGCTATTGAAAGACATTATTCTTATAAGCCTCTAAGCATTATGCTTCCAGGTCAACCTGTTTTGAATTTACTTGCTTTCCTGTCCGTGTAGGTGCGACATTCTCACTGATGGGTGTGCTGGAGTGCGGTTCTGCTCTCTTCTCCAGCCTCATCTTCAACTCCATGTACGCCGCGACAATCCGGTACTTCCACGGAGCATGCTTCCTTCTCATGGTCCTCATGAGCTTCTTCATCATAGTCATAAATGTGTAAGTATTTTTGGCAACACCTCAGGGGCTAGCCTAATAGTATTAATATAAAATCCCAAGGATTTTAGGAATTCATTGTGTACTTCTGTAATGTCCATGGGCATTCCCAGAAAAGGGTTTATTTCCCAGTACACATTGTTGCACACGACTTTTTAAGAGGGTTTTTGTCTTTTTCATATCATGATTACCAATAAACCAACACATTTTATATTTAATGGATGTGGTCACTTTAATCTCATAGGACTAGGATTCATAAGATTGTTCCATTGCTCAGTTAAAAGAGAAGGAGGTCAAGGAGAAAAATATGTAGCAAATGGGCTGCTGTCCACAATAAATTTTGTCCTGTTATAAATTTACTATCCTGTAAAAGGATTACTCATCTGCAAATAATTCCCCAGCTTCTACTATAATACAGTAATAAGATGCTCAGAGGTTTCATCTTCATTTTGGATATCAGTGAGGTAGAATTTAGAAAGAGTTTTATGAGAGCCATTACCACAGACTCTTTTTGTTGTGATTTTCTACCAAGCAGTTATTCATAATTTTGTTCTATTCTATTTTCCATACAGGTGGCAGGAATGGGACGAAAAGCCCCAGTGGGTCTCACCCTCTCTCCAGGACCCTGATGATGATGACATCTTTGACAGCAAAAAGACGGCCCTTATTACCTGATCTTCCATAATGCCAGTTTCAATTATATGTTATTAATCTCGAGCAGGTTCTAGCCAGCACCTGTCGGAATTTTGCAGCTGGGGACAGACACAAATTTTGCCCATCCCGTCCTCTGTGATGGACAAAAATTGGCTTGTTATGATATTAAAGAAAAGAAATTTTACAAAGATCTCCAGAAATTGAGCACAGATGCCGTTGAACTGAGCTGAGTCCAGTCTTAGCAACATTTGCCCCTCAAAATGCAAGAAATAGTGTTTCAGATTTCAAAGTTTTTCCGGACCCACTAGGACTGTCTCATGGAAGCCCATGGCATTTAACAGGATTTTTGTTTAAAAACCAGGGGACGGAAAAAATTTCAGGCTGGCAAGAACGCTGATCTCGAGCTATTTAAATTTCTGGAGACCAAGAATCTTCTATATAGCCATGGAATTCACCATTTAGGTACCCTATCTTCTTAACGGTGATCGCTGAGAGACCTTGACCATACAGTGACTCTACCAAAGTTGGATGTATGAATGCAATATGATGTAAGGTTAACGTTTCAAAGTATGATTTGATAGACAACAAAACATTAGCCTGGAGTCCAGTCTTGTGCTTTTAGTCGCTCCCCTAAGGACCGCTTAGGGGAAGATTTTCAGCAAAAGATTTGTCCACACTCAGATGTTTTTGAAATTTGACGAGCTCCAGCTGATCTAAAAGTTTTGCTGGCATATGTTCAAATTGTGACGTAGGCTTTTCAACGTGTTTGAGCTGAGGTCGACCCTCACATTGCTAGATGCTATGCTAGTCCTGTCTTCCTATAACCTCCTTGTCCTGTGTAACAATGATTACTCCAACCAACAAGGTCACCATTTAGGGCTCACTTAAGCTAACATTTCCCAATGGGCCCGGCCACCATTTGTGGAAACGAAAAATAGAAAATTAATGTAAAGTATTACGTACATGTAAGTATATACACATGTTGCAAATAAATTATAAGATAGTGACTTTACTAGTGAATTTACTGACGTAGGCCTTGATAAGTTTATCTATGCAAGCCTCCCATATGGTCTAACAAGTAGTACATATGACATTACATAAAGTCATTGTGTAAACAAAGTAACTTTGTGTGCACCGATCTGTAATTAATAAAAGTGACCTCCGCTGGATATTTTCCCACACTCGTTACATAACATGTTAGTTAAAAGGTCATTGGGCATGTCCCATACGGGCTGTCAGTACAAGCGACCCGGTACAAAACTTGAGAAACGGCCAACAGAAGTGTATTCTGAGCCCCCCCCCCCCCAAAAAAAGACGAAAAAGGGCCTAGAGACCCGGCTATGGAGGCTACGACTTCTACATAATACGACAGAGATAGATATGCAATATAACCGTGTCTCGTTTATCATTTTGACAATTGCTTTGATAGATTTCAAAACAGTCAGATGTTTCAGACACCATCTACTACCGTTCGTCAGTGACAGAAACAAGAATCAAGACCTGTGGTTCACAAGATTTTTCACCAAAAACTATATAATGTAAGTTTTGAGCTGTTTGCTGGAAAAATTAAATTGTTCAATTATCTTGTTGTGCCACTGTATTCTGAAGTATTCCTTACAGACCCTTCTCTTACGTAAGTTTGGTTCCCACAATTATGTGTTTAAGAGTCGTTCAACCAGTACAAGTCTTAGCCTCTTTCGCAGACTTTGAGGAGTGCCGGACGTTTTCGGGCGATTTTTGTCAGCGCTCTTGAAATGGGATTAATTGAATTCAATTATACCATTAATTGGTTCATTGATTAATCCCATAATGAAGCCATTCGACGCCACTCAAGCGACCTCAATACAACAAAACGTTATATAACATCTTATATAATGTCCTTGGTCTGGCCAAGGAGCTTTTATCAGTGATAAAAGCTCCTTGGTCTGGCAACTTTTTCTTACCAATTTCTTTATTTCATCACTCGTACACTCGCATCAGTTTTGGGGTTCCCTGAGGATGTCATCATATAATTAAGTAAATCAACATGGCCTAACTAGAGAAGAAATTCTATCATCAACAGATAGTACAATCTTCGACGGAGTGTATTTCATCTTTTTCTCTTTTTATGTATAATTAGCGCCCATCCCATGTCAAAAGTCTGCGAAGGAGGTTAATCACACTCGTACAACTAAATAGGGGTGCCCCAGGGCTTACAGCCTAGTCATTCGCACGATTTGACACAAAGGGGGTCGCCCACTACCTCGGGGGTATACCACATACCGAATATCAGAAAGGTTTATGTAACATTTCTCGAGTTACAACACCAACAAACACAAACAAACAAGCAAAACTGATAATATAACATTCTTGGCAATGGTAACTGCAGTTGTGTCGCTGTATGCGCAAACAACAGTAATTGATATAGAATTCAGTTCAGGCCACACTTACTTAATTCTATGAATGACATCCGCGCAAGTGTAGATTTTCGCCTGTACTCCAAAAGAACTGCTGTGGCCACATGTTACACAATAGCGATGGTCAATCAGAATTTCATGCTTGTCGGAGGATTTGCTCTTTAGGGTAGATGGGGAGCATGGTCAGGGCATGGGGGCACTGCGCTCCTGTTCCCTCTTTAAACAAGTATGGCAATATCAACATGATTGAAATGTCGACGATTGTCCTTACAATGTTACATAAGACAGACCAAGCCTGTGAAAGAATTGTGTGAATGTTAAGTGGTTAGTCCAGCAGTTGTTTTTTTCTTTTGCTGGATTTTTTCTCGCTCGCGCGCATTATATTAGTTTTGGGGTCTCCAAAGGATGTCATCCATAGAATTAAGGCGGTGTGGCCCTACCATTCCCATGCGGTGTGGCCGTACCCAGCAGAAAAGTGCCGTCGAACCGGTCGGGGTAGTGTAAGTGACTAAGGACACACACCCTCTCTGATCACTGTGTGCTAGGGCTATACAGACCCTTCAGACGTCTTCTGTCGTCAATAACGTCTTCCGTCGTGTCTTGGAGGGGAAGGGGGCGTTCTTCAGCTTGTCAAGATGTCGCGGGTACTTGTGATCGTCTTGGTCGCGTTGACAGTGACGCTTCAAGGACATCAAGGTGGGGAAAGTTCGCCTGACGCAATGACTAGATTTGAAACATTTAGTGAACGTGATTTGGTTCCTAAATACTTTGCAATGTGTTGAACAAACGACACTTTTTGTCAATGTAGTGTTGTAGACATTCGAATATTTGTTTCGTGTCGTCAGTTACGTTTGAAATCACTTGAGTGCAAAGTTTGAGGCACTATGAACGTATTTTTTGGTTCTCAAGATCAATAAGGTCTAGGCGCTAGGCCTTATACATGTACCACCTTTCCACTAGGACGGCGCTCTCACCGCGCTCTCTCTGCGACCTCAAATTGGTGAGAGGGAGGTGGGATCGCCAAGGTCGCCTTGGAAGTGCACAGAGAGCGCGGTGGGAGCGCTAAGGTCGCCATCACCTCCGCGACTGTTTTGAATGAACCGGGTCAAAACAGTTTTGCTGTGAGAGTGTCGAGGATGATCCAACGATAAGCGCAGAGAGAGTGCAGAGAGCGCGCGCATCGAGCGCCGTGAGCCTCAATATGTCTTGACAGTGGTTTTTGATACAAATTCAGCTTGGACGGCGCTCTCACCGCGCTCTCTCTGCACTCTCAACCGCAGTTCGTGAAAAAGTATAATTGTCATAGACAGAACCCGGAGAAATGTTCAAAATGTACCGATGATTTACAATGAAACAAACCAAGATGGAATAACCTAGTTTAAAAACAAAGGTTTATCATTTCTTTGGCCAATTTTCCATCGTAGTGAGAGCGCGATGAGAGCGCCGTCAAGTGGAAAAGGGACCTAACCCAGAAAAAAGATGCACAACTCAAATTTGGAGCATAATTGACTAGTACGAAGCCTTTTAGCAATGTCTACCACATTTCAAATGATTATTATAATTTTCCTTTGCTTCCAATTGAGAACTCCTTTTGAAAATCATTAAGTAAGTGGTGAGAAAAAAAGTCTTGTCCCTTTCTCTCATTGAATGTTACTGGGTGTCGCCTACAAAGTAATTATCATAATGTTTTGAAATTTAGTGGATATTGATAAAAAGCTTTATACTATGTACTATATAATTATGCTCCCCAAATTTTGAGTTGGGCACATAATTTCTGGGTTAAATAGACCGAGAACTAATCAATCACCCCTTGGAATACTGAGTCTTCACAAACACATGCCTTTCAACTACCATATCTGTCCATTTTTGTAGACTAATTATATACTAGAAGAAATTTGTCTTAAACCTAACGCCACGTCATCATAAGACGTTATTTATTCGTCACCACTCTGTAACACTGAGTCTTAACAGACACGGGCCATTCAACAACTATGTCTGTCAATTTTTCTAGGCTAGTTATATACTAGATATGTGTCACAAACCTAATACGCCACGTCAGCAGAAGACATAACTTTTTTTAACAAAAAAATATATGACTTCTCAGTTTTCACATTTTCCATTCAACAATTAGAATTGAGCAAACTTCTGAATTAAAGCCTGGCTGTTGTTGTTGTTGTGGAAGATATGACTAACAAGCTTTTTTCCATTCTAGGATTGTCTTGGCCGACTTCTGTCGGTGAAAATGCAGCTAAAGGTGAGTCATTGGATCATTTTATAAAGCCCAAAATTTCACTTTTCGATGCACAAACACACTTTAATTTAGAGCTTAAAGCACGGCAATGGCGACGACAATGCACCAAAATATGGTGGAAAAGTAGTGATATAGGCATGAATCTAGAAACACGGTGGTCAAATACGGGCTCAAAATCTCCCATGTCTAGCCGAATTTGAACCCTCTTCTACGAGGTTCCATCTGACGTAATTCGAACCGAACCCGTGTTCTATTTAGGTCATCTGCGGTCATTGCAGGTAAAACCGTGCATTCTGGCATTTTCCCCCCAACTAACTTGAATCAGGCGAAAAATATACTTTTTAACCAATATAAACAATTTTCTGGATAGTACACCTATGCTTTCACTTTGTTTGGGACCTGTAATGTGTAACGAAGCTACTGGCGTTTTTGTTGGTGACCTTGAATATCATAAGTGTTGTTTACACCGGTATCAACTACACCCTCCAGCTCTCCGTGCGGTATGACATGCGTGTAAACATCGTTTAAGATCTCCACCAAGAAGAGTCCAACATAACTCATTGACGGCTCAAAATGACCGCAACGGTTTTCCCGAGATTTCTGTTTTTGGGATTTTTAAAAAATGCCTTAGATTTTGAATTATTGGTAATTAAGTGCGAAAAATGGCATTTTTACGCATATTTTTGACTGTAACTTTGCTTAAAATTAGAAATTAAAAAATCCCAAAAACAGAAAGTTTTATTTGCCTCTCAGATGACGAAAAATATAAAAATCGAGAATTTGCCATGGCACTTGCGGCCCATCTTATCAAGAGTATGGTCAAATTGAAGGCCTTCCTTGAAACAGAAAATAACCGTCTTTGGTAGCAAAATCGAAACAAAACAAATATCTCAATTCAAACAGGAAGATTCAAACTATCTAATATTGCGAATTTAATCTTATTTTGAAAACATTTTCCTTGTCATAACATCTTGTTTATTTTGAAATATTTTACGGTTAGCAAATAGTAGGCCTCTTGTAACCCGATACTCTGTCGAACTCGCATAGCAACGGGAAAGAATACCCTAGCAACCGACCGCCGTGAAATCATTAAAATATTCAATTCGCGATTGTTTTGGTCCATCAATTACCCCCAACCCCACACCTAGTACCTGTCTGACCAAGGAGCTTTCATCAACCTCGGTCAGACTGAAGGTGACTTTGCCCATTTAGGCAACTTCGCTACGACCTGAATTAGAATTGTATAACCATTAGATTTTGCATTGGAATATCCTACAAATGTAATAAAAGATATGACTGACAAGACAACAAAACACACAAAGAGTTTAAAAATATTTTTGTCTATATGAAAATGAAAATGTAAAAAAAAAACACTGTCGAACTTAAGGTCTCAGGTCCGTCACAACTTGATCGCCACTCTTGTATTTGGAATTGTTTATATATATATATGTATATCCTAATCATTACATCCTCAAAAATGACCCATCTGCCGTCTTTAATTTTCACAAACACATGATCATTTCGTATTATTATCTACACCAATGAGTTTTGGCACACATGCATTACAGACAACGTTGTAAGTGTAAGTTCAGGTCAAGCCGTAATGATGGCGAGCGTTCCACATGACCGAACAATGATATGTAGAATAGTCGCACCTTTACGGTCTACAATAGCAACAATTTTCACCTAAACGTACCTTAATCAATTAGTGTTGTTAAAGATTGACTTTTCCATAAATAATAAAAGATTACGGAATTTAGGCTTAAGTTTTGCCTTCATGGTGGGATTTCCACATGACCGAACCGCACTATAGATTACAACTTTAAATGACACACCTATACTTTGGCTTTTAGCAGACAACTTCTTTTCACAGTACAAGTGACTGATAACAGACCACAGAATCTCTTCATGCGTTTAATATCTAGATATGTTAGATATCCAAGAGAAAGGGTGTAAATATGGGACTTAGAGTGAACGTATGACAAAAGAGTGTCTGAGTCGACGGCTCGCCGCCATTTTGTTTGGGGTCAGCTATGTTTGTAATTAGTGTTGACGTTGCTTACAATTCTGACGCTATTAAATCAAAATTGAACTTAAAGTTAGTGTTGTTCATGTAAAAATAGCACCATTGTCAACAGTTGTGGATCCATTTGATTTAGTTTACACCGAAAGTCTACATTTTATGTAACAGAAGTTTAAAACTTTGTCCTATTTTCACCCCCTGTCTCTCTATGTAGCACGCGTCCTTGGGTTTACACCTTGTATATGGGTCGACTCTAGTTTATTACCTTTTAATGGTAAAGAATGCGTGTTGATGGTAAAGAAGTGTTCTCTGCCATTAAAAGGCATTTTACCATTAAAAGGCAATAAACTAGAGTCGACCCATATACAAGGTGTGAACCCAAGGACGCGTGCTACATAGAGAGACAGGCACCTAGATACCTTATCATAACTGCTTATCTTTTAGAAATTAATACAGTTTACTACCATCTATTTTTTGACCACTTATTTGATGCAAATGATTTAAAAAATCTGTAAAGTTAGTTGCCAAAATTAGTAACAAAGCATGGGACAAGAATCTTTAATGTATGTAGACATCGGCTGACCGAGACATGGGAGAGCTTATTAGCAAGATTTTGTCCCTAGTGCTATTATCAAAATGATGGAGTGTGTTTTCATTGTTGTGACCACCAAGTGGGTAATTTTTTGGTTGTTCATAGCCTGTAAAGTCAGGCAAACATGTATCAAATTTTGGCCCTCTACTTACGGTTACTGGAACTGCAGCTGTTTGTTTATCAGTTATATGAATTGTAGTCTTGTAGCGTAAGGCAAACGTGTGTGAACTTTTGGTCCTCTAGTTACGTATACTGGTACTGCAGGTGTCTATTTATAAGTTACTTTGTGAGGGGAAGTGTAGTCCTGGAGTATCAGGCAAACGTGTGCGAACTTCTGTGCCCTCTAGCTACGTTTACTGGAACTGCATCTGTTTTTTTCTCGATCACTCTGTGAAATGATTTGTAGTCCTGTAGTGTCAAGTAAACGTGTGTGGACTATTAGGCCCTCTAGTTACGTTTACTTGAACTGTAGCTGTTTGTTTATCAGTTACTTTGTGATATGGATTGTAGTCTTGTAGCGTCAGGCAAACGTGTGTGAACTTTTGGCCCTCTAGTTACGTTTACTGGTACTGCAGGTGTCTATTTATAAGTTACTTTGTGAGGTGAAGTGTAGTCAGGCAAAGGTGTGCGAACTTTTGTGCCCTCTAGCTACGGTTACTGGAACTGCAGCTGTTTTTTCTCGATCTCTCTGTGAAATAATTTGTAGTCCTGTAGTGCCAAGCAAACGTGTGTAAACTTTTAGGCCCTCTTTAAGTTTACTAGAACTGCAGTTGTTTGTTTATCGGTTACTTTGTGATATGAATTGTAGTCCTGCAGCGTCAGGCAAAGTTAGATTTTTGGGCCCTCTAGTTATATTTACTAGTACTGCAGCTGTTTATTTACGGGTTATTTTCTATCTAAATGGCGCTGTAATTGTTTCTATACAGAGAACGAACAGATCAAACAGGAAGAAGCAATCATCCAGAAGATGGACGACATTCTGAAGAAGACGAGGGGCTCGGCACCTCTTAAGGAAGCCCTGGCGGATAAAATGTGGCACTTCAGGATGAGAGAAATCGGAGACCTGGTAAAACAACTCTTATGGTTCAATCAATGGTATTTCTTAACTTGAAAGTTGCTAGAAGTCATTTTTTAACTAGTTTAACTGTAATATCCAACACAAAAATTGGACTCACCCAAATTTTCGACTGAACAGCATCAGTCTTTGTCAAGGAATGAGCAATCTACTGCTGCCGTGACGTCACGTTATGCAGATAAAACACGTGACTCAGTGAGCAGTGGATCATAAGTTGCAGGAAGTCTATGGTGCTGTATATTGCAGTTAAATTAGTTCAAGAATGCCATTTCTTATTGCCACTTTGTCATTTAAGAGTTGTCAGTTAGATCTAATACCTGTTTTTCAATAGTGCTCTATCCATATGTGAAGCTGATTGTAAAATGTCTCAAAATTTTCCAATCACAGGCAGGGAAATATCTCGAAGCCATGAAGCAAGGTCGTGCAGAGACACCTGGCGTACCAAGTGAGTATTGCATCATACCTAATTATACCTTCCAAAGGGAAACATAAGATTTTTGTTGGTGTTTTCTTCTTCTTCGTTCTTCTTTTTTTCTGTCATAAACCAATCAGAGATTAGAACTGCCGGTGACAAACAAACAAAAACATCGGCACATTAGTGTATCAGCTGTTACGCGTACATCCTGAAAACGATCGGCTGAAGAAAGCATAGCATTTATCACCCCTGTGTCGTCATCTCCATGAATAATGGAAATATAATTTTGGGTGTGTCTGTCTGTCTGTCTGTTCGTTTTCCGGATCTTTGTAGTTAACATAACTCAAGAACCTGGATGTGCTATGGTCTTGATTTTTTGTTGGCAGATAGCTTGTTACGTAAGAAATACGCGGTGTATGTTTGGATCCCCTAGCAGGTTGCTCTGGAACTGCAGGGATGATTTTGTCAAAATCTTCTAAGGTGGATAACTGAACAAGGGAACGACAAATTTGAATTTTATTTTTGTGTTTTTTTTTTTCAACCAGTGGGAAGTGAAGACTTCCATAAATGGGAGCAGAGCGTGTTGGAGTTGGACGACATGGTGCGCAGACTGACAGGAGTGGAGGGACTGGAGACTGCGCGGGAAAACATGTATCGTCTGGAGGAGGTGGAGCTCCAACCAGCGGTGAGGAGTCGCTTTGGGGATTGCCCTGCACTTGATACCCTGGGAGCCAGCCAGGATCGGGCATCTAGGACAGTTTATTCGGTTGCCCAAGACAGTCAGGCCCGCCCGATCTCCTATTAGCGCCCCGGGGAGTTTAAGCCCGATGAGGTCCACCTACCCTTATCCAAGGGACAAGGGTAGTGATAACTCCTTCAGGCTTGAACTCCCCGGAGCGCTTATGTGAGATCGGCGGGCTGACTGCCTTGGCTCCCCGAACGAAACTCGCTAGCTACCCGGTCCTGGCTGGCATATCAGTCTGACTCAGAGCTGTAAAACAAATTTTTTCCACTTTCCTACGTAATACGATGAAGCTACTCTATTCCATTCCATACCAACATTCACGGAGCAAAAAGGTGATGTCCATGTGCAGGGCGCGTACGACGTCAGCGCGCTTTTAGGGTTCTAATAAACAAAGGACTCCTTGTGTGGCTTGTTACTGTGCCATTTTAACCACTCAAAGTATGAAAGATAGGTTTTACATAGCACAACTTGAGAGATATTTACCTAATCATGACAAACGCTTCAGAAAATCTTAAGGTACATTCCTCTAGCCCTATTCAGACCGGGGGGGGGGTGGCTTTTGAGGCCCGCGCTAACTTCGATGCCCCATAACGCCAGAACGCCTTACGCTAAAGCCACCAAATTTGGTGAGTTTTCCTAAAATATTGTTGGCAACAATTTTACAAAGTTTTACAAATTTTCCATTTTTTCGTGTTGCCATGGCAACCGTTTGCTGACAGGCAGTTTTGCCAAAAATCACAATTTTTGGTTCTAACAATGTATTTTTCACATTTATTTGCTATATTACTGCTATTTTGTTACATAAATAAAATCTTATATTATTTAGCATATCTTTCATAATTATGTATGCATAAATTATGCTAATTTGATGACGTCATCAGCCCAAAATCCAAGATGGCGGACCGTATGGCTAGATCAAGAATAACAAGCTAATTATCCCTTAAAATTTGTAACTACCTGGTATTTTTTCATCAAAAACTATCTAAATTAATGAATTTAGTCTATTTCCATTGCCCTTTGTGATGATTTGTTGCAAAAAAAGAACTTTTAAAAATTCAAGGTAGTGGATATAATATGGCGGAGCCTAACTCGTATCTTAGATGTGCATGACGTCATCTTATGACGTCATTATGACGTCATCGATGTTGCTATTGGCAATTCCAGTCGTAATAAACATTATTATTCTGTTATCTGCACTTGTTGTTACATTTTTGTAGTATAACTTGAAGTATTCTGAGAATACCCTTTTTTCATGGGTCCGGCCAATATAATCAGATTGATGACGTCATAATTACGTCATTTTAGGTCAACGTAACGTCAAACGTCAAATACTCGTCAGATATTATGTCGATATCATGTCCTGAAAATTTGGTGGCCCTACGGCACGTCGTTCAAGAGTTAGAGGACTTAGAAGTGGAGGGCCTCAAAAGCCCCCCCCCCCCCGGTCCAGGGATGACCAAAAAAGCCCTGTCTGAATAGGGCTAGGCCTGTCTTGACTCCTTGCCGTTTGGTGGCATTGCGGCAAAATAGCGGTGCCAAACATGGCAGTGACCTGCAAAATTGATGTTCATTGTACGTTGATTTTTCAATCCATACAGCTAGAAATCCAATCGCTATTGCTGAGACAGGAGGGGGAGGAGGCAAAGGATCCTGCAGAAGCCGCCGCTGCAGCCGCTGCTGCCGCCGCCGCTGCCGAAGCTGCCAAAGAAGCCGCGGGTTCTGCAGGTGAGGCCGCGGGAGAAGCTGCAGAGGGTGCCGCCGACGCTGCCAATGAAGCCGCTGAGGGAGCCGCCGACGCTGCCAAAGATACGGGGGCAGAAGCGGCTGCCGCCGCCGCTGCGGCTGCCGAAGCTGCAAAGGAAGCAGGCGGCGAAGCAGCTGAGGGAGCCGCCGACGCTGCCAAAGACACGGGGGCAGAAGCGGCTGCCGCCGCCGCTGCGGCTGCCGAAGCTGCAAAGGAAGCTGCCGGCAAAGCAGCTGAGGGAGCCGCCGATGCTGCTAACGACGCGGGGGCAGAAGGAGCTGCCGCCGCCGAGGCTGCCAAGGAAGCTGCCGGTGAAGCAGCTGAGGGAGCGAAAGACGACGGGGCTGCTGCTGGGGCTGCAGCCGCTGCAGCCGCCGCTGCGAAGGGAGCCGCCGATTCCGCGGGTGACGCCGCGAAGGGAGCGATCGACAGCGCCGCCAAGGCTGCTGAGGGAACGGCGCTGGGAGAGGCGGCAAAGGGGGCTGCGGATGCTGCGAAGGGAGCGGTTGATAGCGCGAGTCAAGCCGTCGGTGAGGCTGCTAAGGGGGCTGCAGGAGCGGCTGCAGGGGCGGCGGCTGCGGCTGCAGGAAATGCTGCAGGAGCCAATGATACTGCTGCAGAAGGCGAGGCGACTGCCACTGTGGGCGCAGCTACAGAAAAGGCAGAGACCGCAGATGAGGCAGCGGCGGGAGCGGGAGTTGCCGCCAATTCAACAGCAGCCGCGGAACCAAAGGTATTGTAGTTACATTTCGGTTGTCCCAAATACCCCCATTGGAATGTAGAGATGCAAACACGTTCTGTCTTCTTCGTAGTAAGATAATGGTCCAATGTAATCAACCCATCAACCTTTTTACCATAATTACACGCATAATTACTATCATTTAGGATGCTTCCTGAAACGTCTGCCCATTTAGAAATTTATCCAGTCGTCGCTTGGGTAACTACTACCTTGCGTATCTTATTGTCTGCAGATGTCTAACCTTCGTCGACTTAGTAGTATTCATTTCAAAAACATATATATTTGAGGTCGATGAAGGTAAGATATCTAAGTAATAAGATACACCAAATAGCAATTACACAAGCAACTGGACATGACTTGGGAAACGGTCAGACATTTCAGGTAGCAACCTAAATCAAAGCTGAAAATGCGTGTTGAAAATGCATGTCAATGTTGAAAGTTTCAAAATCATATCCAGTTGATTTAGTAACTGCTTTTTTGGCGTAGATATTGTAGACTTTACGAGGATCATATCGGTTTAAACCTATCTGTTTTAAAATAGCATTTATTTTTTTTTATCTTAAGAACACAAATATCGTCATTAATCCGTTTAAATGTAAAACTGTAATTTGCCTAAGTCAATGATTTTAAGTGTAAATTATGCAATTAAGCCCGTGGCTGCTATATACTTTTTGACGGATCATAATAATCGAAAAAAAATTCATTCATTCAGGATGTATGTGAAAGGTGTGTATTGATGAGGTATATCTCTTCTGTTGACTAGAATTGTCCGACATTCTGCTGGCAGTGGGGAGCGAAGGTTTGCTGTGAGCCGGAAGCGTGCACGTAAGAACCTTAAATTTTGTTTTTACGTCTTTCTCCTGCCCCGTAAGGTGTGCTCACCTGTAACGACAATCCGTACCTGTAACTTGTTACGAGTTTTCAGTGGCGGGGCACAGGGAGAGCGCCGTCCCCAAAAAGCTTTTTCACTAAGGCCACAGCAAGTAAATTTTATGGATGACATCCTCTGCAGACTGCAAAAATAGTGCGATAGGGCGAAAAAAAATAAGATGGGTGAAAAAACAAGATGGCTACATTTTCAAACATAGGCACCATAAAGTTGTGATGACTGTTGTAAAAAGAATTAATGGGACAAAACATGGTATCAGAGCCAACATTCCTGTATTTAAGACATGTACTGGTGTGGTAAAAGTGACACTAGTGTGATAGACTGGCATCACCAACAAAGTTGGTAACCACACTCATAGCTTCCATATTGGTGTCACTTTTACAACTATCCAATAAGTTTCATTCCTACAACTACAGCCCTGGGTCACTCGCAAGTGTCACTTCTACAAGTACAATTATTATGCTACAACACAACATATTTGCTCCTTTTGGTACTTTATCGTCATGTTGACTATCCCTGCAGAAGAAAAAATTCTTGTTTTTTTTTCTGAAATCAGGCGAAAATTAATGCGCGCGCTGATGTCATCCATAAAATTTACTTGCTGTGGCCTAATACAAATTTTATTATCAGTGTATTAACAAGCAAAGTGTTCCCCTTAAATATATTCTTGTTGGTTTATTATTTGTTGCTGGATGGTTTACTGTTTGTGTTTGTTATTTGTGTTTGAAAAATCAGCAAATACAAAATACATAATACAAATGTATCATTTTCATATAGCATTAGTCTTTCATTCTCATTATTATTCTGTTCCTGACAACATTTTTTTCATTCGTTCCAAATATAGGTTCTTCTGGTGCGCCTAAACCCAACGGCAGAGCAGAATCCACCATCAATAGAAGATTCCTCCATTGAAAACACCATTTCGCGTAGATCTTTAAATTTCTTCCTTCATTTTTAGTGCCACAAGAGTAATCAAGACAGTAAGAATAGAGTGAGAGATGGGAAAGGGGAGGAGAAAAAAGGGTTAGGAAGGTAGACAGACAGACAGACAGACAGACCGAATATAACATGCCGGATATTTATAATCTCCAAGCAGATGTAGGGTACGGCGCAATGTTGTCCAGCACAGTGCTTTTGTAGCATTTTTTGCATTGCCGCGCCAGCGGCAATGCCTTATGCCAGCTTTCTTCCATGGTTCCATGGACGGACCTTTTAACCCAGCCCTTCCAAAGCCCCTTCCAAAGGCCCTTCTTTCCTTGCCGAGTTTCATTGCTTAGTTAGACAATGGTACATTCCAGGCGAGTATTAAAACTCTCTTCTAGACGCATGTTACTGTATGTGGTCCAGCGTAATAAATCTACGCTTTAACTCACCATGTTTATATATCACAAATTGCATCAGAAGGAACTTATTTTGTAATGAAAAATAATGCATATTCATTGTGGGTCAAAAAGTTTTACAAAACCTGTTTAATGTGCCAATAATTCATATGACATAAATTATGATAATGAGGTAAATTTCCAATATCCCCTTTTGCTGCATTTCCTACTGAAGTTGTAGGTGGCGCTCTCAGCAGTTCAGTCATAAAATACGCGGCAATGCACAGCTTTTCTTAAAAGATTTCTTGTTTTACCACTCCTGTGACGAGACAAAAAACGCGGACCACTTAATTCAAAGACGTATTAAAAGCTAACAACACGCGTAAAAGACTGGTCCATGTCCTACCTCTGCTTAGAGATATTGGAGATATTTATACTTGCGATAAAATGCATTGAATATAATAACTGCATGACGCCAAATAGATGGGATAATCATACGAGTTTCCAATGTGAAACTGCTGTATCATTTAATATGCTGTATATCACACGCCGGTACAAATGTTACACAAGTATACCTACAGAATATATATGGTCGGGAGCGTGCAATAACTTGATATATCTATATGTGTGTCACATGTGCGTATATATTCAAGTCCGTATGAGGTCCGCATGGAAGTCTTAGCCTCTACCACGCTCCTTAGGGCGAGGAAAAATTATAGAAATTGGACAAATATAGCCAGATAACATGCCAGCAAAGTAAGCTGGTTGCGAGCCGCACTCATCGGACAGTTACCTCCTCTGGCATGTTATGTGTCTATATTTTTCCAATTTTTACTATTTACCAGTGACCCGTGGAGCATGGTAGAGGCTAGAAACTCCATACGGACCTCAAACGAATATATATGCACGTGTGAACCCGGCTTAATATAGAGTATTGTATGGTGGAAATAATGTTTTATGTGGGTACCCATTTATCATGCAGACTGTATGTTATTGTATAACATATAAAACATTTGTTGATATCAGCAGCGTTAAGGTACATTATCAGAACTTTATTGGAAATAAATATGTTCTTCTGTTTAGACATTACAGTTATATAACTTAAGGGCTGATCACCATTACGTCAAAAGATTTATCATATGCATGAAGGTTATATATTATGTTGAGGGAATATATAAGGTGGCCTTTATGTTTGTAAATGCAATGCTATTATCTGTTTATTCTTTATTTGCACATATCCTTTGCAATAGCAATAAAGTTGGTAGAACTGAAAGTATGTTACTTTTATTTGCGTATGCCTTTTGTCGAAAATGGTCATACTCATAGCCTGACTAAAATCGCACTCCTAGCTGCCGGCCCTACAATGTTGCCGCCGCCCTAGCCACCCTAGGGGAGGGGGTCATTAACCCCAGCCAGCGAGAGATTGTGTAAGCACTGGCTAGTCATACTCATAAAGACACTGCTTTTTCACAACTCCTGTGCTGGCAAAGGAGTTAAGCCGGCCTTTTTACTTTTTTAAAGATTTTAGCCGAAGTGATCCAACATATACAGTTTGACAAAGAGAATATGAAATGCATTCGAATACTCGTATTTTCGACTTTAATTGTACTATAGCATTTTGCAGGGTTTTAACATAAAGAGGACATAGGTCCAGTGGGTCTGTATATATCAAATTTTCTATTAAAATTGTTCAGAGGAAAGGATTGTACAACGTTTTCATAACCCAGATGTCAGACCGAACATTCCATGTCCCTTTGGACAATTTCCAAGCAGATACAACCTTCGGTGGCCTTGAACAATCCAATCCGGCTACACTC
Source organism: Branchiostoma floridae (assembly GCF_000003815.2). Classification (NCBI taxonomy): domain Eukaryota; kingdom Metazoa; phylum Chordata; class Leptocardii; order Amphioxiformes; family Branchiostomatidae; genus Branchiostoma; species Branchiostoma floridae. Next base: position 18,445,594 of record NC_049992.1, on the reverse strand, counting down.
CGTTGCCAACTTGTGACAAGTTGTGATACGGATTTATTATGCCACCGTAGAAACTGCTTGGGGATTACCTTGTGGCTAGTGGTGAACCATTTTGCTAGGGTCGGTTCGTGTAATTGGAAACATAAGAACACAACATTTCCAGGCAGCCCACCGTCCATCGCAGAATGGAGCGGGGGACGGAGCTAGGGTTAGGTTGGGGGGGGGGGGGGGGGGGGTACCCACAAAATTTATCTGGTACTGTATTTCCAACGCTTTGCTGCAGTCACGTGTCTCCCACGTCACGTTCCGAATGCTACAGTAGACATTTGGGGTAAGTCCCAACTTATTTTTAGAGTTGGCTAGTTAAAGTTTAGTTCATCTATAACGTCATTTACCAACACAGATAAACTTCCATGCTACAACATTTCTAAGCCCGATATGTTAAGGATATAAAGAAACGTCTTCAGCTTTCCTTTGACACCATTGGTCTTTTATAAATATTGAACGAATCGTTCACATATGAAAAAAAATCTTGATGCAAAAGCGCCAATTGATACGACAGGGACATACCTTCAACATGTACCTAGGCGTCACCTTCACAAAAGACCTTACGTGGAAAGTACACATCAACAACTTGTGCAGCAAAGCCAATAAGACCTTGGGCTTCTTAAAGAGAAATTTAACAAGCGTTCGCAGAACTCAACCTTCGTGAAATGGGTGATGGTGCGGTGGTGGAGGGTTTATTTGTAGACGTGTCATTGGCTAGCTTAACAGTGTTTATGTTGTTGGAATTATACGTGGACTTTGATGTGTTTGGTTGTGTTGCATGGTTTATTGGGAGTAGTAGATTAAGAATCTAAACGGCAAGTTACTTGGAATCTTGGCAGTAGGTGGTCAATGTTATCTGTGAAATGCATTGAGAAGTTGTAGAATATAAGGCGAAGACACAGGGTTTGTGGTTTTCACTATGGAATGGAATGTATGTGTACGTTATGGCCTGCTACAAATTGTGTAAAATGAAACCGTGTCTCTACGATTTACGGGAGCTGAAGAAGGCCTGCTTACGCTTTTTGGGAGAAAGCATAGAGACCGTCACATAGGGAGGTGCGCAGAAATAAGGATTTAGGCAGTAGGCTGTATTGTTAAAGTATTCTATCATCCATCCTTTCTTGTCTGTGCACATGACACAAACTGTCCCTGTCCATTCATTTCCATGGACAAAAAAAAAAATACCTTTCATGGTCTTTTGAAGATAAAGACTTATATTGACTGGGCTAAAATCGACTGTTGCATCAAAATATCAATAAAATAACACATAAAACAATAACGTTGACCACATCAACGCCGTCATTGGTGAGATCCACATAAATGATCTTCACATCTCCAGCGAACACCTCCAAAATGTGATGGCTGGTGTCGTCACGGAATGCTCCTCCTTTGGGCTTGCGACTTGGAACTCATGGAACTTTTCAGATGACCCCTTGTCTCTTACCCAATCGTTTTAATAACCTATCGGTACAACTGACATGAATGAATCTGCTAACTAGCACTTGCGACCTACCCTAGATTAAATTGCAGAGAAATCAAGACATCAAAGTATAACTATCCATCTGGGCTTGCGACTTGTGACTTATGTCATGGAACTTTTGACATGACCCCGTGCGTATCTCTCACCTAATCGTTCTCGCGACATATCAGTACAAATGACGTGATTATGTTAATTACCACTTGTGACCTATATACTCTACATTACATCGCTGGGAAAACAAGACATAAACGTATAACTTCCAATTTTCGGCTTGCGACTTGGAACTCATTGAAATTCTGACATGACCCCGTGTCTCTTGCCCAAACGTTCTCGCCACATATCAGTACAAGTGGCGGGATTATGCTAATTGGCACTTGTGACCCACCTTTGATTAATCGCTGGGAAATCCAGACATGAAAGTACAAATAATATATATGGGCTTGCGCCTTGCAACTCAAGGAACTTTTGAGATGATCCCGTGTCCCTTACATATGATCAGGAAAGGCGCCAATCTTCGAAGGGAAAAATTTGCCGCAAGGAAAGCCAATTTTTTAATTTTCAGCGGATTTCTTTGGACATAGGAATGTTCAGAGGTCTCATAACTTTGACAAATTCTAGATAAAGTTCACCAACACGTTGCAAATGGACATAAAAACCAAATTGTGACTCACTTTGTTGTCAACAACATGGTGAAAACGGCATGACCGAACGCGCTGGTGTTTATTTTAGGCAAGTTGAAGAGTGAGGTCATACCTTCGACATTCTCCCTTGATATAGGCCACACTGAGTTGATAAAATTTCAACTTTGAGATGTACATCGCATGTATTTGTCCAAGTATTGACTTTTCCGGGTAGAGTGGTTAATTTCCAACCATTTAGCCAGATTATTGGAGCCCTACTGACAACCATGACAAGCCGCGCGTCGCCCGGTAAATTCAGTCCAGCTGGCCCAAGTCCTGCCGTGGCGAGAACGCTTTATCCGCCCGCACGGGGCTTGTCAGTCAATAGGACTATACGCCTCGCGACACCTTTTCTGTCCGGAATAACATACAGGATGCATAATTTCTTCCTTGGAAGAGAGACCAAATGCTTATCCATCAAGAAATTTGTCCGATTTCAGCAGGTAGGATAACAAATCCACCGCTAGAAGCAAATGTATCAATGGTTGCAACAATGATGATGTAACATTCTTTGTTTCACAATGCAGTCCACTACATTGTGTATCCCATATGTCTAATGTACACTCCCTATAAACAATCTCATCAATGACTACAAGTTACTGTGAAAAACAACCCTGCTTTGTTCAACAATGTATTGTACCGGTAGTAACTGTTACATGTGCAACCCTTTTAAAACGTATAATATAGGCCCCTGTAAACAATATCATCATTGCCCTTATTCATTGCCCTTAACTAATCTACAGATTGTCAAATCTTATAGGAAACATTTACACCCCATCATGTATAATGTACTGTCCCTATAGTACCATTGTCTTGTAATCGTCTGATATATATAAGTCGTGCTGTCCTCTATTGCGCAACTATGACCTTTGGGGTCACTTCCTGTGGGGACGGGGTCCATGCACAACTGCAGCCCACGCCGAATGACGTAACTCCTAAATATAAAGCACTATTGCGTAATAGCACACTACACACTATTTTTCAAGTACAAACATCCCCTGCAAAACCGTCAGAAGCCACTAGACAAAAAAAAACGCCTCGTACGTTTCTTCTCCTTCTCAAGAGCTGCCCACATACCAAATATCAGATCAATCTGTCATGGTCTAAAGTAGATAGATAAACTGGTCACAGACACGCACTGTATAAGGTTTCTACACATACCTATTGTATCATGCAAATTACCACTTAATTTGCATAACAAGCACACAATTATGTACATCATTACGTAAGCTATCTACATACCTACAGTCATTAAGATCCATCAACCCCTGCTTACATTATTCCTTCTCAAAACCTACAACAAGAATTAATTTCACCGCCCCTGCAAGACCCCTAGGTGGCCAAAACTTACACACCTTACTATGCTTTTACACAGCTACCTACCACTTACAAATCATCACCCAAACAAGTCCCTAACAAAAAATAGCAAAACCGAAAGTTCTGCTGCAGTACTATAACACGCCACCAGAGCGCCCTGCCGTAACGCAATTCCTACCATTTCTTTGTCATGTCTAATCCTACCCACATACCAAATATCAAAACAATCAATTCACGCGTTCCCCAGTTATCAGGCTGACAAACGACCCCCTGACATAATAACAGCAGTGACTACAAACCCTTCGTTTCACGAAGGGAAAAATCAACTCTAGGCGCATTAACGAGATGGCGTATAAAACGTATGTACTAGGGCTGGGTACCGGTACGATGTACCGGTACAAAACCGGTTTTTCTCATTGGACCGGTCCAGAAAAACCGGACCTGAAAAAATTGGGTGGACCGGATGTTGGACCGAGGGGAAAATTACAACCCGCCCCACCCCGAGCGAGACGTTCTCATGACAGGCAGTTGGTACAACCTGTCTGTAAGGCACTCTACCGTAAGGCCTCCTTTTTGGCGTACTATCAGTGACTGGAACCTACTACAAGTATACGAATTGATACAACAAAAGTACAGCGATTTTCGTGAGGTCTACTGCAACTACACATGCAAACAAGGGCATATACATGAATTGACATACGCACAAGTACATTTATGTTAAGTTTAACCAAAGACAATACAATGTCCTTGGTTTAACGTGTAATTTATACGACTGTCTCTAACGTACAAATGATATATTTACCTATTTGTACACGGTAAGCTAAGGGTTATCTCCTCACAGTTATCTGTGAGATAGAAAGAAAGGTGATCAAATTTGAGCGTTTATCAACTAAGCAAATAAACAGGTGAGTAAGGGAAAGTTGTGAAGGGAAATGTGCATAAATATCCTTAGATTTAAAATTACGTAATGATGTATAGATGAACATGGACGGGGCTACGACGAACGATTCGTTTGAAGTCAACTTATGCTTTGAAATACGTTATAAGTCTAAATGCATGTTAAGATGTCTGGACCTGTTTGGGAAACTTCTCGCTGACTCTGAGGGATGACTACGGTGCGATAGATGTCGGTTAGCCGAGGGATGAGTCCACTCTACTATATATCTAAGCCTAATATGTTGTTTTACGTTTTTAAAAGCTGAGCCGAAATAGGCTATCATAGCCTACTCTGTAGTACCGCCCGCGGCCGCTTCCGAAAATGTTGCAAAGACAACAACCTGCGGCCGTCAAATTGCCAAAAAATTTAAGTCTTTTCGGGTTTGATGACTTTGATTTCGGAAATGCTACCATTCAAACTCAAGAATAACAGTATTCAAGACATTTGGTACAAAAATGATGAGGTATTAGGTCGTAAATGATAGATTTCTATGTCATTATTGAATTAGTTGAACTGTGATACCCAACACAAAAAGTGGACTCACCCAAATTTCCTGTCACTTTTTGAAGAGCTACTTCATATAAGTTTCAATCGTATGTTGTGAAACAAGAAAATTCTGACTAGTGCAACGACTTTTTGCCGTTTGCCTATCGATAGATCGTTCTGATTTTTCTTATAAAATAGTCAGCGGTGCAATATGAATTTGGGCGCCAGGGGGAGCCGTTGTATGGGCTGAATTATTGGATGGGCTGCACCATCTTACGAAATAAAACAGACTACCCGCTGATGAAAGTTCTATCAGTATTCAATTATTACAACTTTCGTGATCTCGGTCTTAAATCTAAGCATTTCTCCATGATCGTTCCTCTTATTTTTGTCATATTCACACTACGGACTGGCACGACATGCAGATAGGGCTGTGTCTACGTACGTATGACTGTTTCCGATCAAGCAAAAGCAAGTCTAATTCTTTGAGTTTTATACCCACTTTATTATTGTTCTAAAAGGATCTATAACATACACTAACATGGAACGTATCATCATGTCATGTGTGTGTCGCAAATCGTAGTAAAATCAAGTATGTAGTAAACCCTATATCCCCATCAATATGCAATATATACAATAATATTATACACACGGACCATGCGCATCGCCGTCTTGTATTAGCTAACGAAAGGGTATTTCTCCCACAAAGAGCAATAAAAACCAACTGAAGATGAATATCGTCTCATGAATTAAAAAAATCAAACAAACAAACAAACAAACAAATATGCATACCTACGTAATGGCGCTGGGATCACATTGCTATACTCCCCAAACAGACGAATTTCACGCCTAACTTTCATCAGTTTATTTACTTACAATCACGCTCTGATTACAATACGTTATTTTCCGACTGATGCTGATACCAATAAATGTTTGACTTTTTTTTTACATAATCATCATTTCACCATCATTATCTTCATCGACATCATCATCATCAACAGCAGCATCGTCTTAATTTCATCATCATCATCATCATTATAATCTACATCACCATCACCATCATCAACAACAACATTATAATCATAATCAACAATAACATCATCAACATCATCATTAACAACATTATCATATTCAGCATCAGCATCAGCAACATCAGTAACAACAGCATCAGCATTATCACCATATTTAACAACAACATCATTATCATCAGCAGAATCATATTGTTTTCATCCTTGATTTACTAGATTTGTAGCAAGATGTTATGTATTGGCTACTCCTAAGTTACTTCGCTTTTGTATTAATTAGAAACTTGCGTTAAGTGTTTATTATTTCTTGTTACGTATAGTGTTTATTATCTCACCATATAAACCATGGGGCTTATGCTCTCACATTGTGATATATCTCCCTGGTTGGATAAAACAAACAAACAACGAACAAAAATAAACAAATCTTTATCATCATACCATTATCAAAACCATCATCTTATTCATTATTATCACCAACATCATCAATATCATCATCTATATCATCATCATTAACATCATCTTCATCAAAGTTATCATCACTTGCTTCATCTATTTCCCTCATCAACTTCTTTTTCCTGGCAACGAGCATACCGTATGTTTTCGTCACGTGCATCACCAAGTCCGTCAGCATTTTGGTGGTTGTATCGTCCGATACTCCAGCGTTGTTCTCTCGTGCAAAATCCTCCTCTCTGAAGGGCTTCTTTAGACCAAGATCATTCCCTCTTTCCTTCCATTTGGCGACAATGATTTTCTCATAGTTGACGTGAAAAATGAAGTTCTGAAAGAGCTCCGCTTCCTTGATTCCATGTTCGAAGAGGTGTGCATTGTGCCGTATGGTGTCTTCTGTTTTCAGATCTTGCGGGTGAGTAATGTGAAGCAAAAACCTTCGCCACCTCTTTAACATGTCTATTCCTTCGTCTTTACTTTGTGGGTCCCGCCATTTAGACTCGGCAACTTCTAGGTATTGACGAAGATTTCTATACCCTTTCATAGCCACAATATAACTCTCGCGATTGGACAACCTGTACCCGTATATTGGTCCGTACATTTTGGAGAGTTGCTCCTTGACATGATTGAGCTTGTTGCGCCGTGTTTCTTTTTTCTTGGCCTCGTGATAATCTGCGGCGAACTTTAGAATCCCAACAGCAGCGGTGACAGCCGGCCACGGAATGTCCTGAAAAGCGATGTTGATCTGCACTCGGAAAAAAAGAGTTCTTTGACTTACAAAAAGCTATTGAACAATCACTTATCTTAATGCACATTGTACTTTCTCCGAAGCCCCAAAGAAAACGTTCGTGTTGTTTCTCATATATGTAGATAGCGTAACCGTGTTGTTCTTTTCTTCAAAAATGTTTGATGATGAAAAAGGTTAGTACTTACTTTTTTGTTAAACAGAATCATCATGAGCTCCATTGTGAGTATGAGTGTTAACGTTGCTACACAGGCCTGCAGTGGAATGCGCAAAATAATGTCAGTCACGTAAATCCAAAAGATTGACTAAATCCAAAGCCTTAGTGACACGCCTAATACATGGTGATATACCTGAACATGCCCCTTACGCCTCGGTTGTTAGAAAAGCTACCCAGTTATGGGTACATAAAATAGTACGGATAAACTTGTTGAAGGAGAGGTAAAAAGCAGCCAGATATAAACTGTGCTACGTGGTCACGGAAGGTGTCGACTCTGAGACTGTATGGTTTGGATTGTGAAAGTTTTCTATTTCGTGGATAAATGCGATATTACGCAACTGCCTTTCTAGTGTGAGTCGGCTGCAGTTCTGTGACCTCCGCAGAGGGGCATTTCAAAGAGGGCGTGAGAAGACGATACGCCGACAGGATTTTTACCTCCATGAAATTTCATGGAATGGAGGTTATATTTTCTGTTATGTGTCTCTGTCTGTGTAGATGATTACTCAAGAACGGCAGGATGGATTGGTTTCATACTTGTTGTGTTGGTGGGGTGTGATGAAAGCTCGAATCGATGAGATCTTGGGAGCCGTATCTGTCGTTATAATCGATGTAATAATATCAGAAATCACCCCTATATTTGAGATATATTGGTACAGGCATCGTGCTGTATGTGTTTGTTAATGGGCTTAGCTGCTAGCAGATAGTGAGGTGACAGCTGTTTGGGGAACCCCCAGTAGTTTTATTTATGTCTGCTTAGGACTGTTTGAAATATTTGTAACAGCTGGCACAGTAGTTACCTCCATGAAATGTCATGGAGGTTATATTTTCTGTTATGTGTCTCTGTCTGTGTACAAGATTACTCAAGAACGGCTGGATGGATTGGTTTCATACTTGTTGTGTTGGTGGGCTGTGATGAAAGCTCGAATCGATGTGATTTTGGGCGCCTTATCTGTCGTTATAATTGATGTAATAATATCAGAAATCCCCCCTATATCTGCGATATATTGGAACAGGCATCGTGCTTTAAGTGTTTGTTAATGGGCTTAGCTCCAAGCAGATAGTGAGGTGATTTGTATGACAGCTGTTTGGGGAACCCCGAGTTTTTTTAATATGATAATTAGTTTTATTTATGTCTGCTTAGGATATCATGGAGATGTGAAGCGTAAGTATAATTGTAAGAAGTTGAGGTACATTTAGCGGTAATGCTTAACAGGTATGGATGTCTCACATACTGTACTGCTGATTTGAGTGACATGGTGATTAAAATGCCATTAGGTCCTCTCATCTTAGATAGGTTGGGTGTCCGAAGTTTTATGGGAGATACAGATGTTCTGATTTCGTTACGATAAGGGACAGTTGTTAGTTGTCTCTTTCGTAGCCAATGGTACTTGTTTTTTAGCAGACGGGGTTGGCACCAAGTATTCATCTTACAGTTGATGTAGGGCTATCAGAGGAAAGTGTGCATCTCATTTTTGTACCCTGTGAACAGCTGATGTTATGACATATTGGTGGAAAATCAAATCACCATCTGACTAAAGTTGGCCACATCCCTTCTTCTTTCTGAGTTTCCCAACTTCCTCCCACCACACCGCTCTGAGGCACATAGTCGAACCTCAATAACGCTGACAACCTTAGACAGTTTAAATGCCAAACATCAAGCTTAAGGAACACCACGCTACCATATGCCGTCGGCCTCTTAAACGCACATTACACAATTAAGTGTCACATTTTAATAATTACTAATCAGATGGACATCCTCTGTGTCATTAAATAAATACACCACTACTTTCCCATAACATTTATAACCATTACTCTCAAATACAACCGACTATAAACATACATACCATCCACAAAAAAGCAATAAATATTTCATGGAGGTATGAGGTCCCCGAACTCTAGTTTTTAATATTTTGTGGCTTGTACCTTCAACTCAAACATATCCGATTTTGGTATTCCAAAAATGCACCCTACTATATTTTTTAATGCGTCGAAGCCAGTCACCTTGAGGCCCTTAACTATAGAAATCCCCATAGGCCGAAAACTGTGTTCTGCTACCTTATTCATGAAAGCTCAATTCGGCCTGCAGGCCGCTTTTCATTGGGGTCACGAGGGAAGGGGCATGGGTCAGACAAAGTATAACAGAGATACAGTTTACATCGTTTAAAGTCCTACTGGGTCTTATAAGTCTATATACACAATTTTTTTACATACATACATGGTACAAAATACATAATGGTGTAAGTTGCAGCAGCTATGTAATTCGAGTCTGTTTCGTATACTCACCACACGCAGCATAAGTACACTTCCACTGGCGATCCCGCAAGGTCCCACAAACCCCACAAACATCACCGCCGCACCTGTGAGGATGACGCTGAAAGCTGGTATCAGAGATAGGTGGTCGTCGTGCCACGCGAAGAATTCTGGCTGTCGGGTAGTAGCGAAGGCCCCAATTCCAACGATGAAGGTGCCGATAAGCTAAAAGAAAAAATGCAGTGAACAGTATGGACTTTCAGAATGTCTACTCATACTAAATGATCATGGAAGTTTTCTTTTCACTTATTTCTCAGAACAACATGACATTGAATAATTGAAAATGCATGTCAGGCTCAAGTTGTCATGACTGATATATCATGTTCATATGTGTGTTAGAAATTTAAAAAAAAGTTTCACTTTCTCTTATGTGTACTGATATAACGCTACTAACAAGCCGTAAACTGACATGTCTTCTTCAATGCATCTAGTCAGGGCGCATGGAAGGAATAGAATACTTTTTTACTATACGCTAGTAAACACGCAGAAAATCTTACCAACAGAGACAGGTTAACCACAACCAAGAAGCATTTCAAACACCCGTGACTAGCCATCTTCCCTGCTGATACTTCAAAATGGTTGAATATTGGAAAAACCCGGGATACAAGGACACGTCACCTTATCGTGACTCACTGGATACGTGGTCTAAATCTTGTAACATTATCCTGAAGTTCCTCTTTTACAAGTCACCTGTCGAAACTTGCTTTTGACAGACTTCCTCTTCCTGTTGTAGCAGAACACAGTTTTCGGCCTATGGGGCTTCCTATAGTTAAGGACCGCAAGGTGACTGACATCGACGCGGATAAAATTATAGTGGGGTGCATTTGGGAAGCACGACAGACGAGTAAGTTAAAGTCGAGGGTACAACGTACAAAATAACCAAAAACAAAAAAAAATATTGTGTTTTTTTAACATTTTGACGCCCTCTTTGAAATAGGGTCATGCGGGGTCACCCGGAACTGCAGCCGACTCACTTAGACAGCCAGCTGTAAAGGTCACGCGTATTTATACAACGACAAGCCAAACTGAAAAAATCTCATTCGTGCCATCTGAAAGCCGACATATTATACTACCACACAGTAAAGTTCATCCCTCGCTTACATATACTTTAAGGTATTTACGAACGATTGAAGATTTCGACCGCACTATGTTTTTACCCCTACGCCATTAGAAATACTGCACTCTGCCGCCTTCAATCAACGTGCTGATTATTCTGTCGCTTGTGGGTGAAGGGTCAAGGTCACCGGCCAGGGTTTCGGTTTTTACATCTGCTTGGAGACCAGTGACACAAACGTGTCAATGGTGTTGGCTTCGACCGCTACTTGTGGTAGTACTTGTACGTACTAAGTACTTTATCTATTCATGTACTAGTACTTGTAACGTTACGAATGTTGATAAATTTTGTATCTGCTTGTTTGTTTGTATATAACGTTATAGATGTATCAGACCTTATCGCTGTACTCTTTTGTGTCAATAAAGAGTATGATAAGTAAACAAACTGATAAAATTATGATAAACGTCTTGAAGTATGTTGACTCAAACATTACCTGTTTGTAAGTGTGTAAGAGAAGAAGGCACGTGAGTCATATTTGTGACCTTGAAATCTTAAAATCTTTATTCACATCGTAGTCTTGAAATAACAAAGTCTGAATTATAATACCACATCAACAGCATCGATTGCGGAGGTAAATCTACATCAGCTGCACAAAATAGCTCAAGTTTTATTGTTCAGGTTCTAATTAACCAGTTTAGGGGAGTTTAATTGGCAAATAGACTCTCAGCAGGACAAGGGTAAAGATATAATCACTTTAATACTAGGCAGGTTGTGTGGTTTAAACACGAAGTCTACAAAGTGCAACATTCAAAACTTCTGGACTCATTGAAATTAGGCTAGAACTAGTACTGACGATATAACACCGACACCAATATTTACAGAACATGTTTTATAGATATTCATCCGTACTAATTTATAAGAAGTGCCTCATGTAGAACTTTAAAACCATAGCACGAAAAAAAAAAAACAAGCAGAGGCCGGAAGATGGGGGTCGGCCAAATCGGTTCATATGTGTGATAGGTATGTGGAACTATGAACAGCCATATAGGTAAGACCCTCCAGCAATGTTTCGTTATGGCGTTCTGGGACCCCCCTCAGAGACCCTCGAAAATCCAACAATTTATGGCTGAAAATTACTGATATTTCGATGGCTATCCTGATAAATCTGATAAAGGTACGAACATAACTTTTGCATTTCCATATAGCATGAGTTCTAAAGTGTTAAAGACCAAAAGTTGAAGTTGATGCATTGAAGTTAAAAGAGTGTGCTAGGGGGTTACCTGAACCACGGAAAGCAGATTTTTTATCACTAAAATTTTAGTCATTATTGAGGCCAATAATATGATATGAGCGGTGGCTCTGGTAGATGGTTTGCTGTTGCTGGAGGGAGGAACATCTATTTGTTCAAAAAGAATCGTCGTCTAATTGGGCCATACATATCGCGAACCGGGAGAGGGGGGTCTTTATGGGGATTTTTCTGGTTATGGGCTATAGTAAATCGGGTAATTATATTACAATATGGGGGTAAGTCCTGTCAAATGTTTGTGTACATGTAGTTGTTTGTGAACCATGCATAACTGTCAAAAATATTATGATTGATTGGTAATATTAACTTGAGTTCTAGATGGGGGATTTAGGGATGCTATAAAAGGAATCATGCTGATTTTACACATTTTTATTGTTGCTTTCTATTGTTAAACCGGTACCTTCCTAAATCACTGCGTACATACCTACTACATACTATGTTGATGTCGCGCACAATGAGAAGGCTCTACATGGGGGTTATCAGAACTCCAAAAATGTGGTACCATTTAATACAGAGGGCACATGGATGTAGATCTACTTCAAACATATTGAAAATCATAGAATAAGACCACAACAAAGGTCAAGATTAAAGATTTTTGGGATGGATACATTGTACTTTTTGTTATCAATTACGGTACACCAAACGGGTACAGTATAGATACTGCTATAGACAAACAGCATTACATCAATGTTATGTGAGTATGAATGACTATTCATTCATCACCATAAGGTCTGTTGATTTGATTATGTGGATGACATCCTCTGGGAACTAATGCGAGTATGCAAATAAAAAAATGGCCGACAAAAGTTGTCTTCATTATGAAATCAGGTGTGGTGGTGTAGTCAAGAAAGCTGAACAAATCATAAAACAGAGTATGATGTACCAATTATAACAACGATTTTTTTTTTCTTTTGACCTTGGAATTGACGTTTGCATTCTAAGACATTGATATACATTTACGTTTGCCGATGTTTTGTTTTAAATCAACGGCATATATTTGCTCATTTTGTAGCTGCTTTGTTTGAATTACAGTATGGTTTCAATTTAAAAGTTGTTTTTTTTTCTTACGGTGAAAATGGCCGATAGTTGATGTGCACGCGGATGTCATTCAAATCATCATGGCCTAAGGACAAGCCAAAAACAAAGTCTATGACAAACCCTTACATAAGGAACCACATTAGAATGAATTATACTATTTGCAAAAAAACAACAACAACAAAAAATAGCAAAAAAATAGCTAAAACTGCAACAGTTGGAACACATTCTTACGGAAATGACAAGTACAAAAGCTCTTGAAAGCTTTTTTTTTACATTTTTCGTAAAAAATACGCAACAAAACACTGCCAAACAACAAAAATCAATTTGCACATATGCATGCGCCTATGATAGTCTCCGATTCCTTTATCAAAGGAAGTGTTATTGTCTCTGTATTAAATGGACAGTTGAAAATGGTCTGATACACGCTTTGGATGCTCAAGCTTTAATGAGTCTAGGCTTTTGGCTCTTTCCAGTTCACTCAAGTTTACATCTTTAAATATGACAGGCTGAATGAAGTCAATACTAGCAAGGACGCAGTGCATGCCACTCACCTTCCTCTTCTATCCCCTCTAGTATAGCGACTCCATGTCAGTGACCACATATTCTGTGCCTTTATGCTGGCTCTGTGCTGCTGAAAGGCGTGCACAGTTTTGTAATCTGCTTGGCCCTGCACAACTCACTGGGCTGGAACAACAGCTTCGCAAAAATCAGCATAACTCCTTTTATAGTATCCCCAAACCCCCCTTATGAAGCCCAAATAACATTACCAATCAATCATAATATTTTGACAGTTATGCATGGTTCACAAACAACTACATGTACACAAACATTTGACAGGACTTACCCCCATATTGTAATATAATTACCCGATTTAATATAGCCCATAACCAGAAAAAGACCCCCCTCCCCCGGTTCGCGATATGTATGGCCCAATTAGACGACGATTCTTTTTGAATAAGTAGATGTTCTTCTCTACAGTAACAGTAAAGTGATGCTATATGGAAATGCAAAAGTTATGTTCGTACCTTTATCAGATTTATCAGGATAGCCATCGAAATATCAGTAATTTTCAGCCATAAATTGTTGGATTTTCGAGGGTCTCTGAGGGGAGTCCCAGAACGCCATAACGAAAAATAGCTGGAGGATTTTAACTATATGGCTGTTCATAGTTCCACACACTTCAGTACCTCATATACATACAAAGTATGAACCGATTTGGCCGACCCCCATCTTCCGGCCTCTGCCTGGTTTCGCCTGGTTTTCTAGTGCAATGACTCTTACAATCGTGACATGTAATTCGATGCACATGTACTAGAAAAGCGAAAATCTGCACTGGAACGCGCTTGTTTGCGCAAACTGACAATCGGTGCTGATTTGTCAAGTGAAATTGAATGTAGTTGTCACCTGCTATTGCAATTTATATTAAAGATTCAGCAAATTTTGCAACTGGTATCAAAACGTCGCAATTTTATTTCATGACATCTTTTATATGCTGCTCCAAGTATCATAAGTGAACATCATTTTATCGCTGCAAATCTCTTTATTGTTTAATCATTTTACATTCGTTTTCAATTCAATGGCAACACTGAGATTTCCCGCTCATCTAAGCTTCCTACGTAAATGTGTCACATGTCAGTTTGACCGCAAAGGAAAATTGGTACAAATTTGCGAAGCTGGCGCAATTTGGCGAGGTCCAGTGAAGTTGTAACAATCATGCACAGTTACAAATCCCTTTACATCTCCTTGACAATGACAAAACAGCTCTCTTTACAAGGGCTTCTTGTAGTATGTACAGCCTTTGTGGTGAGCCTTTATCCTGAATGTGCTTATCGTATATCACCATAGCCTCTTCCTTTGTTGTTTCTAACGTCTCACTAAGAAACTGGTTGGCCTGTGACTCAGGCAGTGGAACTTGTCTGACAATGTCTTCCCAGTTTCCGGCTTGTAACGTTCGTCGCACAAGGTCTGCAGTTTCTGAATAAAAGACACATTCAAGAATATAATTAGACTCAACCAATGATTCGTGTCAAGAATAGTCTTGAATTTATTCGGTTGTGCAAACACAGAAAGCACAATTCTATAGGGACAGGCCAAAGAGTGGTGGCGGGGTGGATAAGAATTGCGAATCAGCGCCCCTTAACCTCCACCACAAAAAATAAACGCCACTGGTTCTAGTAGAAGGCTAAATGTTTGTGTGTGTGTGTGTGTGTGTGTGTGTGTGTGTGTGTGTGGAGGGGGGTGGGTATAGAGTGTTACGAGACGACTGAAATAGATAACTCACCCACCACCAGTTGAGCAATAAATGCAATCAAACATGATATTGAATAATCAAATAAATATATGCACATGTAATACACATTAATAACTTAATGAGAAAAATCGACTCTTACGTTTTGCGAAGTTTTGCCGCCCTGCGCGTCTAACTTCAGTGACGTAGACTCGGTATTCCTCCAGCGATTCGTGGCTTGGATCGGTGTATGTCTGACAGGGTACGTCATTTCCTTTTTCATGATCCTGCAAACAATTGACACCAAGTCTCACATTAGAACTCTCTTTTAAAACATATTAAAAGTCACGATGCTTTGTTCTGTGGTTAGATAATGGGGGATGCATTGCCTTTAAAATGTCCCTAAACACACAGTCAAGGAACTTATCAATATTTCAACTACTAAACTACATAGTTCAAATTCGACCTGAATTTGCCCCAAAACTCTGACTAGGGAAGCACGTATACACAGAAAAAAAAAATAAACGTTTGAATCCATTCCAAACATGTGAGCTTGCATTATTTCCAAATCAGTGAACCGAACAATGTCACTAAAAGCACGTCTGCAAAAGGTGAAACACATGTCTATACGAAAATTGGCGCGTAATTTAAATATCTTGTTATACGTTTCACCAAGCAGAGGTTCGAAATTGTTGTTTTGTGGAAAGTTTTAAGGCGTTTGGCCGGCAGACATCACCGAAACGGGAAAAAATATGAAGCCCTACAAAAAAAACGCCTCAAAACACGCCAAAAACTAGTTGAAGCCAAACCTCTGCTTAGAGAGTAGTTACATATGGCCGACGAAATCACATATTAAGCACTATGGAGAACTGGTGCGTCTATCTTTCACGGGATAGTTGTCATGACTATTCAAGAATGCTAGATCCTGCAGAGAAATATATTGCTACATAACAATCGTACGCGAAGAACACTTGATTTTTTGGAAACAAAATAATACACACCTAGACCTTTAAACTAATCTTGTTTACATTTTTCACAAACCAAAATGTTCAAACAAGTCATAATGCACTAGATGTAAATCATTGTAACTTAATGCGTCTATGAATATATATAGTTGAAGAACATCTTACGTTGTTCAGTTTAACAATATATTAAGTTCACCGGCGCTATCCTTACATGATTGAAAACATTAATAGAGAAAAATGTGAAGATTTTGTACCTCGTGCTGGTCTGGTTGTGCTTGAGACGTCTCCCCCAAGAGCGTATTTGTCACAGATAGATTACGAGTAGCTGACGACGATCTTTCGACCGATACACAACAACTCCGTAAGTGTTGTTGTCGACAGCTAACTTCTAAACTTTCTCCCCCTTCTGGAGGGTGAATTTCAATTGTTCCCTGACAGGTTAAAATGTTTGTTTGGTCGACGTTCTCACTCGATGGCGAGTTGTCGACAGTATTTCTTCTTTGGGTTTCATGTGCCCTGGCTTTTCTTATGAACCCAGACCAACTATGACACGCAGTTGGTCGTGTGTACGCTGTTGGTCGTGTCCGGAAGGGTTGTCCGTGTCTTGGGTCGTCAAGCGACCGACAGCCGCTGTTCTGTGCGCCCCCTTCCCTCTCGTAGCAGACCGACACGTCCCATGTACAGTCCCCCGTGGGGTCATCGGGTGCACTTTCATCGGACTCAGCTGTACACCTTGACACAACATGACGTAAGATTAGACTCCGCTACCTTCCCATATATACCTTAACAGTACTGAGAAGTCTAGAGTTGTCTACCTAACTAATATTCTTCTACCAAGAGGTTGCATTTTTTAGTACACAGATCTGTGCAAATATTTTCTTGATACTTTGTTGGCCTGTGACCTATACGCTATAACGCCAAAATCATGAACACTCTTTCTAGCATCATACCATTTCATAGCTTGTTAACAAATCACATATTCTGATATAAGATTTTAGTTCCCGTATGCTAGGTATTTACGAAAACGCGTACGGCTTACCTTTGGTCACAGCCTGTCATGACGGAGTCTGGTCTCATCAGACTGAGTACTTTATTCAGTTTCAAAGTGCTCTTATATAGCTATAGGGTGAGACGATTACACGGGAAATAACCTGGGTTACGGCTCTCTGATGTCATGATAAAATAAAGAAGTTAGTTTCGGAGGCGGCCCAAAAAGAGGAAGTGTTCCATGTTTACAAAGGGACCTGACCAATCTGAGTTTCTATGGGTGGATCGAAAAGAGGAACATGTATAGAAACTCAAAACAACTGGGGAAGCCCAGAAACAGGATGTAACAAAGGTCGCGGTACTACGTAGTTTCGGAGGCGGAGCAAAAAGGGGAAGTGAGTTGAGTAATTGGTCTGAAGTTCGCGCAACTCTTGTCCATTACGTCATGGGGGGGGGGCACCTGTAATGGGATTTCCCTCTTTAATAATTACAAGTTCTTGGTTAGTTCGTTCATGCTTTTGACTGAGGGAGAAAATGGGAGTTCAGTAAAAGTCTTCAGGCTTGAGGAACTGGTTGGCTGGGAATGGTTACTTCAATCGTAATAAGATCAGCAACTTTCAAGGTTTGAAGGAGGGTGAGGCAAGGGTGAGTACGTTTCGCCTACTTTTACTTACATTTAAACGTATGTATTGTCTGTTTTAGTATTTTGATGTAGATTATATAAGCACTGTTAGCAGTGATTACAAAACGGCATTTTTCATAAGCAATACGCAAAGGACAATTTCAGAGTAGCCTTTAGAAACATTGTTGCTATCTATTTATGGTGTAATAGTTTTGTTTTTAGTTCAAGCGGAATTGCGCATTTTGTTACGCGGCGTTTTGACAACAGGACAGTTTATACATTCATTTATTCATTTGCACTCAGTACGATGTACATTTTGGATTTCCCTGCAAGTAGTACCCTATAAAAACACAAAAGTTCAGGGAAGGAAACTTGGAGAGTGACACAAAAATACCTTCTTGCCTTGATTAGCTCAATGTCCACCTCTTTTTTAGCTTTAATATTGAACTAACCTTCATGATATTTCAGAATGCCAAGAACAATAAAGCTGAATCTGTAATGTATCAAATAAAGAGTTCATTTAGTATTTTTTCGGAATTCCTATCGCAATGAATTCGATGAAATGCATGCAACAGTATGTGAGTACGGCCTGGGGCAAATGATAAAGGTTACGATGTGAAAGCAAGTACTATGATCAGACTATCCCAGAAGGCAAAAATAAAAATGTGTCGATTGACAGCTTCTAAGTAGTTTCGGAGCTAAAAATAAGGGTGACAATCCTATGTCTACAGCCACACCTGAATGACAAATGGCAAAAAAAGAGGAACTAGTCAGGGTCACCCTCATCTTGGGAAAGTGAACAAGAGGTGCGCAGGCATATGACGCAAGGAAGAAAAACACCTGAGGACATGCATATGTCATAAAAATCCCCGTGTTGGGTTTTCCGCTATGGTCAATGTTGGGAGGCATCAGAGGCAGCCCATTTTCAAAAGACCAGTTTGTGAGGTCCCACAGTGACTCTTTTCCTGAGTGACCTTGCGGCAGTAGCTAGTATAAGATAAGTTTATCACCGCAGTTAACATCAAGGTAAGAGCTACCTCTTTTCAGGAAGTTTCTACTTATATTGATTGTCAATAATCATGGGTTCTGTTTAGTCTGTGTAACGCAAACTCCGCTGTCCAGGGCTGTAACTAGCCCCTCCCTCTAGGGGACCGACGGATGTTGGGCGGGCTACTATAAGCGAGATTTAATCAGGCTAGGGTTCTGTTTACTAAAGTATCTGAAATGCCCTTGAAAAGCTCTAGGCTATTGATATGTTGCAGAACAGCAGTTTCATTATACTAATGGTTCTCTCGTTTCTTTGTCAGCTTTATCAACTTTTGGATATATAGTTGCATTTTGTGTTACAATTCATACCGGTATTATTGTTTACGGTATTTCATTGAAATGCCGCTGTAAAAAGAGCAATTCGTGACAAAATTGTCACAGTTCAGGACTCTGCCCAATACTGAACTCAACATAGCGTTACAGAGAGGAAGCATTCAGGTTGAATGATTTGTTTGCCATTTTCTTTGAAGAACCCTTAAACACAGCATAGCCTTACATTCAAACATAATCCTGTTTTGAATGATTTAAATGTACTTCATGCTTTGATATGTATACAGTATATGTATATATAACTGCTCTCCCACAAGTAGATTTCTTACATTTGTTGATGTCCCATGCTCCTAAATACGTTGTACTAAAACATATATAGGCAAGGGGCCTGGGTCAATAACCTCGCATGTGTACGGTCGGGGTTTCCCAAGAAAATGATAGTTGAACGACCCTTTTGTGGCATCGTCCAGACTTGCCCACAGAACAAAGGATCATAGAAACTCTTGTTTTCGTCACACTACCAGGAAGTTCCTCTTTTAGTGTTCACCTGTCGAAACTTATCCTATTGTGGAAAACGCGTGTTCCTCTTTTCCCTGTCAATCATTTTGGAACCCCGCCCCCAAGATACAATCTAAAAATACTCGAAGGGGACTTCGCAAGAATGACGAATGGTTGTCACTATAAAAAGTTGAAGTGCATCATGGTCATTTGGCTTGCGGACTTGAGGTGTGGACGTTTATCAGAGAGGTGCTTTGATCGGTTTCCATATTTCAAGGAAGGGCAGCGTCTGTATGTCAAACATTGTAAAACAGGTCTGTATCCTTTCTGACAGAGTGCTTTTCAGTTCTTCAGCTCTTGAGAGAAACATGGACTTAAACTTCTCAAAGACCAATGATTTGAAATTTCTTTTGGTGAAGCCAATGGCTCAATTGTTAATGTTAAGTTGGAATTTTCTTGTTAGAATCTTTTTTTATTTGCACATACATGGCACGTTTTAGAAATCTAAAGTTTTCAGATCAATTACCATTTTTCAATGAATTGGTGACTTAAGAACTCAGAATTGTAACTTACCATTGTTTATCCCTTTAAATACTGTCTTTATATCTGATAAGAATCTGCTTGGAGTCCAGCCATTACATACAGTGTTATGCTGTTACTAAATATTAATTCCATTTGATAATGTAGTCTGATATCTTATTGAAAGGCAAGGATTTCAACCTCCTTGTTGAAAGTGATATACACGGAGTACAACCATACATTTCACAGTGCTAAGCATTTATTGAATGCTTCTTCCTTGCAGTTGCTGGGTCGTGGTAGACTGAGAAAATCTTGGAGTGAGCGAGGAAGGCATCAAAGTGTGCGACCTCACCGGCGTGGACCACCTGGATTCTTATCTGTGCCACATCCCTTCACTTAAAACAACAAGGTGAAAAGAGGTCATAACGGCCAAACAAGCCATCGAGATTTGAGTAAAGACTTTGACTTGACTTGACTAGACTGGCCTTCTCAACCAGTAACACCATCAACCCTAGGGCACAGGCACGGTGGCACAGAACACACCAACAGCGCTGCAGTCCTCCTTTTTAACATCAAGGGAACATCACAAGAGTATGCCATGTCCGAGTCACAGCATCCCCTATCCTACCCATCTCCAAGTGCCCATCTTCCACTAGTAGCCATTCAACGTTCACCTCATCAAGACATGTCCACCCCCAGACAACAAGTCTGCCAACCCAAGCATGCAGAAATGGCAGATGAGCAGGCCAGGATTAGATCCTTTAAACAGTGGCCACTGAATGTTCCTGTTACCCCACAAGCACTTGCTAAAGCAGGTTTCTTCTACACATGTGAGTATTGTATAATTATATATCATGTATGCAACTTTATGGCGACACCTCAGGGTGGAGCTGTTGGTATAGTACTGTGATTGAGTCGAAAATATTCTACAAATTGCATGAATGCTTTCCCTACGGAATTGGTTTATGTCCATGCCTTATGAGAATGGTTTGTTTTGTTGTCTTGGTGTTATTGCAAGCTGGCCCGGCTCCAAGTTTGCTCTCAGGCTGAGTTGTAACCAGAGACTCACATCCTGTCACTCTGTAATATTCAAAAGCTAGTTTGGCCCAGATCCAAAGTTGTTGCTGCAGGCTTATGCCTGGTCCAAAGTCCAACAGGAAGAAATGCATAGACAGAATTGGGGTCAGAAATTCACAATAATAGATAAAATAAGAAATTCGCGAACACTCTAGATACATGTATCACAGAGGTACAAGTATGCAATATTCAGTTTCTGGTTACTAGTATTCTGTTTCCAGGTATGTATTTGTCCACAGTACATAAACATGAAATCATTCACTTAAAACAATGCTGTAAGAGAAGAAATTTTTTTCTGAATCCTTCATACCATATGGCTTATGACATCACATGACGTATTCACAACATAATCTTTGCAGTAGTGGCAGACCGTGTTCGGTGCTTCTGGTGCGATGGTGGACTGAAAGATTGGGAGCCAGGCGATGAGCCGTGGGAAGAACATGCCAGGTGGTACCCTCGGTGTGAGTTCTTACTGCAGAAAAAGGGAGACCACTACGTCCAAGCAGTACGTATTCAACAGGCTGCACAGTCTAGACTTCAAGGCCAACAACACATACAGGTGTGCAGTTTGCTGTAGATATGATAGATTATTTTGAAATAGATTCACGACCATGTTTATACTGAATTCCATATACAGTTGTAAAATATGCTGTTGATGCTATTGGCATGCTATAGCAGTAGCTATTTGTCTAATTCACATTCAGACTTTTACTCAACAGTTGCAGTGAATCGGGCCTATGATTCATTGTTACATATAGTATTCCATGAGACCATGTAAAACATAACTGTTAGAAAGTTACAGATACCTGCAACACTTTTCCTTTGTAATTCTGAAAGATG
Source organism: Branchiostoma floridae (assembly GCF_000003815.2). Lineage (NCBI taxonomy): Eukaryota > Metazoa > Chordata > Leptocardii > Amphioxiformes > Branchiostomatidae > Branchiostoma > Branchiostoma floridae. The sequence goes on along the minus strand of NC_049992.1, from coordinate 18,423,473 downwards.
TGTGCAAACTCGAATCCATTAACTTTCTCTTTTAATTCACAGCATGGCCTTGACTCCGGATGGTACCTGTACAAGAGTGCCCTGGGACAGATGCACCTGTACAACAGTCAGCTGGGTGTCAGTCTGCCCCTCAGTAGTGGGAAACACCAGGACAGATTTGAGGTGCTGATTCAGGTGGAAGACCAGTTCATGGTGGTGGATGTCGCCTCGGTGGACTTCTTGAAGAATCCACCCTCAACTGCTTCAAGAAGGTATGTTTGCTATCATGTTCAGGAAATTGTAAAATATTCAAAAGATAGTACAAGCGTGACCATTTATATGTTGCAATTTTAAACGTTATATCTGTACACAAAATGTGCTTACTAACAAGCTTTCGATCAGTCCTCTGATCCTTATCAAGTTGAAATGACCCAAAGCCTATATGTCACACATCGAGACCGGAATTGTGACGTCATGGCGAAAGTCAAAGGTGCAAATGGAAGTCGGTATCAGCCCCCATCTCAGAGGCGGGGGGCAAAACTGACTTCCAAGCCCTTACATTCAAGTAGTGACCATTGACCATTGACTATGAGCAGTTTAAGAATATGCCACGTGTGGTTACATTTACCTGTGCTACAATAAATTGACGATTGAAGTTTTGCAATGGTTCAATGTTTGGCATCTTTGTGGTGATCTTTCTAACCTTTTGCATTTCAAAATGATATGTCACTCAATCTATGTGTATAATGCTTATGATTTTGCATGGCATTTATGTTGACTGATATAAAGTCAAGACTTTAACATTGATTGATAAAATGCTAGAAGTATGTAGAAACTAATGTGCGTTTTCAACTTCCAGAAAGATTGATGTCCCTTTGGGGGTCCAGAAAGCTGTGATGGAGAATCTACGAGAAGTCCTGTTCAACAACAGCACAGTCTTTCCAGACCTGCCATGCCGCTTCAAACCGGGAAAGATCTAGTGAGTTAATCTACATTTTCCAATACAAACATCTGTTCAATCTCAGTGAAATAGATGATAGCAAATGGTAGAATGTTTTAGGGATAACCGGTCAAAGAAAATAGGAAGAATGAAGTAGAGGAGAGCTGGTAGTTTTCTTTACCAAGCTTCTACAGTCAAACTTGGTCTAAAACAGGCAGTTGGTGTTATTTACATGACTCAGATAGGATTTTAAAAAGTCAGTGGATGTCGGATATTCCACCAAACAGAATCCTTTGTACCAACATGAATCATTGTATGGAGTATCGTCCTCTCACAAGTTTTCACAGAAAATTAGGTTGAGGCTCAGGTCCGGACCTGGGTCTGATCCTCTGGACCTGGACTGTACCTTTACCTGAATTTTCTGTACCGATACCCACCCCTAGGACAGACATAAAGAAATGTTAATTTGTGACTTCTAAACCACTATTCGTGTAAATGTTACATCATGATTATCTTGGATCTAAAATGGCTTCTTTGTTTCAAGCAAGGAGGTTTTGAACCAGTATAACAGCATAGCACTGATCAGTCTTTTTCTTTCACAATGCTTGTTCAGCTTGGACAGACTGGATGGGAAGAAAAAGGTGGTTGTGAGCTCTGCTGCCCATGCCAACTTACAACGTGACGGGGTCTTGGTAGCACCAGTCAATGAGTTGGGGACTGCTGACATCAACCACATGACCTCAGCAAAGAAGGTAACTACATGTATGTAAGACAGACACACAATATACATACATGCACACATACAGACACACACACACACGTACATGCACACAGACATACATTGTACATGGACACACTTCGTCGGAAGTCTCTCAACACATCCAGGTCATACTGTCTCACTGGACAAAGTCAGAATACTGGACTCTTAACAGGACTACTTTGTAAGAGGCATAAAGAAAGTCATATAACATCTATTATCATAATACCGGTACGTTTACGACGATTTCTCTAGCCATACTGATTTGACAAATTGTCAACGCATCATTTTCTCCAGTTACATGTTGCTGTTTAACTTATAGCTTACCCTTGCCACTTCTTCTGTGTAACTTTTCTGCCACTCTTGTCCTGCTAAAAGCGTAATATTGTAATTGTAACACGCCGCGGAATTACACGGCGAACGGGCGCATGGTTGGGAGGGGGTAAATAATACCGGTAGGAAGAAACACGGCACAATTAACTGCCGCTATGTACATTTATACATCCTCTGATGTTCCTTCCTTTTCTGTCAGTAAATGCATAAAACATAAACCTGCATGAGCATACAAAATGTCATGAGAAAACGGACGTATACTGTCAAGAATTTTCATTTAACTCCTGTCCGTCACAACCGCTATGACGTAACACTTCACTGCTAGCGTAGATATACAAATGGCGGGAAAATGGCTGCGTACGTTCAATTTTGCCCATTCAGTCGTAGATCCGGGCTATTATGCAACGGTTCTTCACACTTTTACATGAGTTGTAGGTCACCAACAGAAATTCAAGATTGTTGTTGAATCATGTTCGTCTTGTGCCGTGAGCATGTGTAATTATGATCTATAAATTTGGCAATGAATGTGACAGTGTGTTCGTCCCACGACGAGCTGCCTACCCCGAAAAAGATACTGAAAACTTTTGGCCTTGTTGTCTTCGTATGCATTGTTATCGATGCTTTGTAAATGGTGTATTGGACACCTAGATGTCTGAAGTGTGCACAGCTCAGAAATAACTATTGTTGCATGTGTAGATCTTTTTAAGTTCCAGTATTTTTAATCTACCGGTATAAGTCTTACTACCGGTATTATGCCAATGCATGTTACATATACATCAGGGCACTCCAGCCATCACCGAACAGAGAGGGTGGGCCTTATAAACTTCCTGACACATTTGACCAATTGCTAACGACACATATCCGGAAGATCACGTGTTATATAATTAATAAGATCACATGTCTGTATCTCTCCCAAGCTTGGTCATCAGTATGGATCCTGAAGAAGGCGACAGTGGTCGTTGAAATTTTGATTCGTGTACTTTTGTGATGGAAGAAAGTTTAGCTTAAGTTTGTAATATTGTATTACATGTATGATTACTACCAACACAGATGAGCTTCCATGATGTTTTGCAAACTGACTTTATCTTTAGATTGACACTGACCTTTATATATTTCCACCCCACAGGAGGACCTCATCCCCACCAGTGATGATCAGTACTGTGACATCGCCACACTGTTGGATGATCTGGACAGGAGATTCTTCTCCACACTGGGTCCAGATCCTCACCAGGTAGGGGGGCATACAAGTAGAAGTAGGGGCTCACTGTTAATGGACTTGAAGAATGTACATTGTAGAATCTACAACTGTAGAATGTTATTAGCTGTACAACATGTTCTAGGCTAAACTTTGAAAATACTAGAACAAAACTTAAGCTAAGGGCTTTGGTCCACTGGGTTTTAGCAAAATTACTGAACCTGCTATAATCATGATATACAAATTCTTGTGCCGTAGGTGTTCAGTGTTTTGACTGAATATGCAATGTAATGTACCCTCTTACACAGATCTGTGCTGATCTGGCAAACATGGCTGTACCAAACCCTGCATGGTCAGGCAGGAACAAGCTGCCAGTAGGTAAGTGTTCTAGATCTGCATTTAACAACATACTGTAAATGCATTTAAGTTCGCGGGGATTCAATTTTGCGGTAGCGGGAAAAAGGACTTTTTGCGGTGGTTTTGAATTTGCGGTAACACCATAGACTGCAGTCTAATACCATTATAGAAAAATGTTCGCGGTGGTTTTAAGTTTGCGGTGAAGTGGTGACCGCAAGCATTATTTCACCGCGAACATTTCTGCATTTACAGTACAGTGCACATTGTACAAGACGATATTGAGAATGCCATGTTTTTAACTCTCAAATTTTCTGGCATAAGTTAACCATATCAAGTGCAATCAAATAATCAGTAAGAAAATTTTAAAAGCTGTTTAAACAAAAGTGAAGATGACATCTCACAACATAACATGCAAACATTGAAATATCATAGATTCTATCAACTCTTCATTACTGTAATGTTTGGCTATCAAAGAAAAAAAAGAGGTCTCTATAAAACTTTCATCATGTAATACTTACATTTGCTTGTAGGTTGGCTCTCAGAACAAACCATGCGGAGAGAGGTTTCCAACAATGTCATTTCTGCACAGGCTAGAAATGCGTTTGGGACAGGCTACATCCCAAAGTCTACAACATTCCTCCATACCGTGGACCAACGAGGGTTAAGACACGAGTCAAAGAGACTCGAAACATTCGCAGACTGGCCCCAGCCCTCCCCTGTCAAGCCTGACGACCTGGCGGCAGCTGGATTCTTCTACACCGGCAAAGGTGACAACGTGCAGTGTTTCATCTGTGGCAATGTGATGAGGCATTGGAAGGAGGGGGATGACCCAGTATTAAAACACTTCTACGAGTTCCCAGACTGCGAGTTCATGCTGGGTTACGGAGTTGGGAACGTCCCGGCATCATTGGCGCTAGAATCCCGACAGGAGACAGTCCCCACACAAGAGAGTGAACTTGAGAGACTGAGGGAGGAAAGAATGTGTAAAATCTGTATGGAAGAGGAGATGGAGATAGTGTTTGTGCCATGTGGACACTTTGCAGTGTGTCAGAACTGCTCTGCCAGCCTTCGCTGCTGCCCTATGTGCAGGAAAAACATTGATGGAACCGTTAGAGCATACATGTCTTGAACTGCCATAACGGTCATGTCCTTATGGCACATACCTCTCCCTGCTTCTTCTTCTTTGCTGCATGGCAGCTTCCAATGATACGAGGGGCGTTCAATAAGTAATAACTCCGACCCACTTTCACTTGTCTGATCTAGATGAAATTTTGCATGTGTAATGATTCATATCTCTATACTTTATGTTGCAAAAAAGAGCTCTGAACTAATTGTGGTTTCTGATTTACTGGTGTTTGAACTGAGTTAGGTGTGAAATGGAACCTGAGTTGAGTGTCGCGCAGTGATCCAGTTTTTGTATTTGAAAGGACGCACACCAAAGGAGACTTTTGATGAAATGAAATAAACTTATGGTGATGATGCCCCATCATATGACCTTGTAAAACGCTGGCATCCTGAATTCAAACATGGCCGGAAGTCTGTGGAAACAGCTCCCAGACCTGGTCGTTCCTCTTCTGCCATTGATGAGGCATCTGTTGCAGGACCAACCTGGGGTGTCCTACAAAAACGGTGTCCAGAGCTGCATCAAACGAAGGGAGAAATACATAACTCTGGGTGGTTCCTATGAAGAGAAATCTCCTGCTATGGGAAATGAGTCAGAGTTATTACTTATTGAACGCCCCTCGTACCTGCCAGCATAGCCTGCCACTTCTCTTCCATCCATTGCTTGTGTCCTTGCTCTGTCCTACATATAATGTGTACAGGGTTGGGCAAGTCCACTTACCTGATTATCCCAGGCAAGTGAAAGTGCCTTTCAGGCTCACTTTTGTAAATAAAAATCTGAAAGACAAAGTTTCACTAACTCTATCTTGTTTTTTTGGTGTAGAGTTGGATAGTCTGTCAGGATATTCAACAGTGCAAGCTTTTCATGTCTTCTTAGCTAATTTCAGGCCCTCATCTTGAGTGTTAAATCATGTGCTAACAAGAGTTGGAAAGCCAAGCTTCAACCAAAACCCAAATGTAAGGTCCATAGGTTGTGATGTGTTGTCCCTAAAACCTATCCTCCTATTGCAAACTAACCAGGATGGCATACAGGGTAGTCACATTCAGACAAAACCATTCAAAGCAAAGTAGACAAATGATATTAAGTTAGCCGGTGCAATGATGCCACAGTGAGCATACTTCAGTGCCTAGAAGCGGTCAATGACCTTGCACTGAGCAAACTCGTTTTTAAAAAAAAATGGCCGAGTGGGTAGTGTTCGCCTTGCATTCGGTAGGTCGCAAGTTCGATCCCAGACTATTTTGCTTGTCATACCAAATTTAGAAAATGGTACATGCTGCTTTCCCTGCTTAGCACTCAGCATTCGAGAAAGAGTACGGAAATTGAACACACACCACTACCAGTGGACTAGCTCACTGCTGTATTGATTGCACAAAGTTGTGTGGCCCAGGGCTACTGAAACGAAGATGAGCACTGCCCTATGCACCATTAGGTATGGGAAGGACTTGACTATCTTAAGTTTAACCTGCTTACTACTGTACCCCAAGTCAACAAATGTTTACATGCAAGCTTCTGCATCCCTTATATATACGTTACCATGATCCCAATGGTAAAAAAATGCACAAAAACAAACCGTTTATTTACCTTTATTCTCTGTTACCAGAATACAGAAGAATCGGACTATTTCACACAAAAATACTGGCAAAACAAATTTACACAAGCACCTAAACCTAGGCGGCTATTTAAGCACATAAACTCTATTATTACATCAAAATACAAGCAAGAAAGTCTTTATATAAGTCATAATACTCTATCATCATAGAATTTGTCAGTACCAAAAGTAATATGCATAGAAGTTGACATATGGCAAAAACATAGAAGTTGACATATGGTAAAAACATATAATAATTCTGTAAAATTCTCCTTCATTAAATTGTCATCTAAAACAAAGATTAATTAACACCTGTCAGAACATTTAATGACTAGTGCACAAATTATTGAACCTTATTAATATATAATATCATAAATACATTCTATGGCTGGAGCAAGGTGCACAGGTGAAGTACTGGTATTTGCTGCAATTTTGAGATGTAGACTCTCACAAAATTTTGCATAATATTGATAAACAATTCTGATCATTTTTAATGCCATCATAGCATGTACCCTATATGTTCTACTATGGCAATGGAAGATTAATTCTTTTCTCTTTCTTAAACTAATGTAAATATAAAATTCTTAACAATTAAGAAATGCAACCTTAAGCAACATGATAATCAATATGCAGCTAAAATTTTATTGAACCAAGCAAAAAACGTCCTACTGTAACACACAAGAGTCAAAGGTAACAAAAAATGAACTTTTTCCTTTTCACCTTAAAATAAAAAATACTGTTTCTTTTTGAAAATTTGGAAAGTTTGCAGTAACAAAAAATGTAGGAATGTCTCATCTATACCCACTATTATATAATATATCATTGGCTATCATTGGTTGGAAAGTATCACTAAGTCTTGGCAAGATCTCGAGCTGACCATGTTTACAATATTTACAAACTTATAAGTTAAACATAATAATTACTGTCACCTACCGTTTAAAGTATGTTTAATAACATCAAAAATTGCACGAAATATTTGCACCAACTTTTCTTCTGATGGTGTATCCTGTTGTTCTACTGCTAATATCAATAATATTATTGCTTTTATCTTTTCTTGAAATTTTTTTAAAAATTGCTGTATGCACGTGATACTGATAGCAAGTTGGTTGGGTAACAGTAAACTTTGGCTCAGAGTTTTTTTCCGAGGTTTGCAGCCTTTTGATACAGCTTCTACTAGTTTAATTACAAATTTAAATCAAATTGCAGTCAATGGGTGGGGGGAAAAATCAAATTCAGAAATATCTGCATGACTGTATTGTATAATACTTTTTCTGAAATGGCTTTTTTTGGGGGGGGGAATCGGTGGATATGTCAATATCATTGGATGATAAGAACAATGAAAGATTAGTGGTATCTAATATGCTTTTCAGTTAATTTGAGGAGTTGCAGATTTTTCTGAAGTACAAAAATCTAATTCTAAATTATTGCTGTATTACAATATACAGTATTCAAGTCCGCATGGACTCAATATCACAGTACAGAGAAAATGGAGGGTTTGCAGTAGTTTCTAAGTCACATACTGTACAGTACTGGCAAAAACACCAGCATCTAAATGGACAGGCAACATGCTTTATTTTAAGAAATGGATTAGACGACATATTCTTTATGTAAATGATATTGTGGATGATCAGGGTAACTTTATATCTTTTGATGATGTAAAAGCTATTGTTGGTAATGATGCACATGTATTACTACAGTATCATGCTTTAATCAATTCAATTCCCAAACAATGGAAAGGTGTTTCTCGATTAGACAACGAAGAATCTCCTAGTATCAAACTTTGTGGTAAAGACATCCGCTTACTAGACTCTATCTTCTTTAAGAATTTCTGTATCATGCAATACCAAGCAGTCCCAGTCTCACAGAATTTCTGGGAGAAACGATTTCCTATGTACGATTTTCGTTCCATTTCTTGGCATGTACTATGGAAATCTCCCTTCTTGACCACTAAAGAACCCAAACTTATTAGTTTGCAATGGAAGATCTTGCATAATATTTATCCGACCAAAATATTGTTGCATAAGATGAGAATTGTAGAAAATAATAAGTGTATTTTTTGCGATATTATAGAATATATAGAGCATTTTTTCTTTGACTGTAAAATTGTTAAACCATTATGGGATTATGTGGAAAGTTTGTTTAGTTATTCCATATCTCTCACTGTACATGACATTATTTTTGGATACAACCCTCATACTTTGTACCATGTACAAATGTCGAGCAATAAAGTTCTATTTATATCTATTTTTTATGTTAAACAAGTTTCGGTACATCAATGAACTGCTGCTAGTTGCGAAACTATCCATTGTAAAATATAAGTCTACAGTGTCATCCCCGAATTCACTATGTCAAGATGCAGAAATCATTCTGAAAATTTTCAAATCAGAATGTATTCTTAGAAATATGATATAAGCTACATATTGTACAGCTTTCTGTGACATGTAATAAAGTGCCGTGACGAACACGGAATCAGGAAGAAAAAAAAAAAAAAAATCTAAATGGACAGCCAGTCAGAAACCACCTAATAGCAACTGGACAAGGGTGCTGCAGTAGACAGAACAGTCACTTCTTGATAACTATCAGGTGTGTATTCAAGTGGTCTTAAGTTTGTGGTGAAGAGGTCACATCAAAAACAATGAGCTTCACGAACATTCCTGCATTTACGGTAATCTTCTAAATTTGCACAATGTACCATATATGGAAACACAGAGAAGGCACAACAAGGTATGGCATAAGACGCATGTCAGACTATGGGCAAATTGGTTTCAAGTACAAATTTTCCTTGACAATGCATAAAATGGCAATTTAGCACTAAATGTATGGTTCCAAGTACAAATATAAGGCATTATTTGGAGAACTTAATGGTAAAAGTAACATTTTCAAGTTACCTTTATCAAAAGGCTACCTTTAACCACTTGTAGCTGAAAGTGCACCAATGTGATGCCCCAGAACAATCTTAGGCTGCTAAGGGTTAAAAATGAGGTGCAAGCATTCAGAATAGTCAACCATTTGCAACAGTAGTGCATCCATTTTGGGCGATCAGGGGCAAGCGTATAATATGCTTGTTGTCCAAGAATTCATTGTGTACTTCTGTCATGTTCATGCACATACCCGGAGGTAGGTTAAACTTTGCACTAACTGCAGTCTGTTATAATACTATGCACCGCCTTTTCGAAGGGCGTTTTTTTTATTAGTACTAGTAGCATGTCACCTGTTTCCTAGAATATTCTAAAAATAATCACATTATTAATTGATTATGAGCAAGACTAAGTTGATTGCATAGTAAAATGGCTCACTTTGGTCAATAGTTTAGCACTAAGTCTTGTAGAATAGCATTTGATCAGGTGGCACAAGATATTACAGCTGTAAGTTACAACATCCGCCTGCGTGTGGTTCCCAACCGGCTAATTGCCTATGTGGTGATCCTGCTATCTGAAGGGACACTCCCGGTTACTGTGAGCATCTTCACAAACTAGCTGTCAGCCAATCAGAGAATAGCCTTACAGTTTTCAAAAGGGATCTCGCAAAGGCCTGATTGGGCGATGATTGCCTGGTTCTCATATAAGGGTAAGCTCATTAATATTTATAAGCAGGGCGGTCAGTAACCGTGGGTGGCTCTTCAGATAGCAGGGTCCCCACATAGGCGACTAGCTGGTTGGGGACCGTGCGTAGGAGGATGAGTTACACTAGTAGCAGCTGTAACTGTTAAGTACACTTGGCTTGGAATGACATTTGATCATGATGGACAATTTCTTAAAATGGAAATTTGCATTTCATATGATTATTACATGACTTGTAGATTAGCAGATATGATATCATTTCTAACAGTATTCAGTGGAATGATCTGGCAGCAATTTGCACCAATATTGGTTGTAATCATTACTTTTTTGGAGGAGCCTTAAAACTCAAGAAGAGGTGTCATTTTCCAAAAGATAATAATTCTAGGAAGTGAAAACATCATACTACTTTACAGTAAAGGTACCCACTAGTCCCACATATCAAAAACCATTGGAATCAGTTTTCTACTTAACTCCCCTTAGTACCCTCTGCAATTAAGCAATTTTAGCCTACGGCTGGATACAAATATTTTTTTTTAATTCTTTAATCTATGCTGTGACCAAGCCTCATCATTAGTAGCTGTGCTGACATTTTACAATACATCACACTGGCGAGTATCGGTGAGGTGGGCATTTACTTTTTCGTTTGAAGTTCTTCAAGTCTCTGGTATTTACAGTGTATGTACAGTGGGAGGCAGTTCCATAGCTTAACTGTGGCTGGGAGAAAAGTTCTTTTGTAACAGGAGGAGGTTGACTTGACAGGTTCTAGGGCTGCAATGTGTTGGGATGTTGACAGACGTGTTTCTCCACGATTGTGATTGTGATTGACAAGGCCTGACGAAAGCTAGGTTACAAAAATAATTTTAGTGCAATATAAAAACTTGTCTTGTTATGTGCATTCTTTGATATTTTCAAAAAATGTCCTTCTTCGTGTGTTCATCTCCCCACTTTTATGCCAGAAAATATTCACGTTGAAGTCTATACATAGGGAGTACATGGGTAGGGTCTGTATGGGGTTAGTGGGTATCATCTTATTCTAAAAAACATACGTCTCATGCATAATTCAACACAAGTGGACTTCTACAAAAAGTCGACTAATTAATGTGCATTCTTTGATAGTTTATCTTTTGGCAAATAACAACCCCTTCTGGTCTATCTTTTGGCTCCTTTGAGTCCTTGTGTTTTTGTACATTGCTACATGCTAGGTGCTCAACAATAAATTAATCAACACCTCTTTATCTTAATCTTCTATACATTGAACACTTTCTATAGCTATAACTACAATGTCTTGAAGTTTCCCATCTCGGAGTTGCAACAATAGAGTAAAAGGCAGCTGGTTTTTATAAGTATTTTCAGTTACCTTAAGATGCACTTTAAAGCTGGAAGATCTATACCTGTTGATTATCAGACAAGACCCAGAACTATCATACAGCCTTCAGGCCACACCAATTTAATTTCTTGGTTCACGGATTCGCTCGCTCCTATTTTTTGGAAATAAAAATAAAGATTACCACTCAGCAAATTTCCACCATTAATGAAACCATTCACCAACTTTCTGGTGTAGCAAATTGGCCTTTATATTATAGGCTCCTTAAGAGTACTCTAAAATGTGAGTATTATTATTGCAGTTATATTTTTCATTCATAAAGAATGGGACAAACATAAAAACTGACACTACTTTTATACATGTAATTTTCAACGAACAGGTGCTGTAACTGTACAGTAATGTTGTTTTTGTACTTTTTTCAAAATGAAAACTTTTTATTCTTTATGTTTTGGATTAGCCCTTATCTTTACCTCAACCATTTTACAATTTTTATTTTTTATTTTTTTTCCCTATCGCTCCATATTTTTCATGAAAAAATCCGCGAACCAAGAAATCAAATTGGTCTGGCCTTAGTCCTAAAGGAAAATTTACATTAAAAGCACAGGTAACACCTTGTTTGCTGCTTTGCTATATAGTCATCTTTTATACAACTGGCTTTAATGTAGCCAAAGATCTCGATAAATCTCTCTGACAACAAGAAGCTCGGCACAGACCCTTCTCTGATTTACACCACATACAAACTTTGCTGTCCAAAAAAATTTGCTGTTTTGCAAGGAACATCCATCATAAATTTACAAAGTTAATTGTAAACTTTGTCAGCTTTACTGCCAAAGATCTCCATAAATATCTCTGACAACAAGAAGCTCGGCACAGACCCTTCTCTGATTTACACCACATACAAACTTTGCTGTCCAAAAAAATTTGCTGTTTTGCAAGGAACATCCATCATAAATTTACAAAGTTAATTGTAAACTTTGTCAGCTTTACTGCCAAAGATCTCCATAAATATCTCTGACAACAAGAAGCTCGGCACAGACCCCTCTGCAATTTACACCACATACAAATTTGCAAACAAACTTTGCCATCCAAAATTTTGCTGTTTTGCAAGGAACATCTATCTTAAATTTACCAATTGAAGAGTTTTTTTCTAACAATGAGGACTGTAAATATATAAAAGCTCTGTTCAGAGTCCATATTATGGTACGACTTTTGTCTTGCAATATCTTTCATTATTACTTCACTTGAATTTTCACTTTAAATCATAATCATTACTTCTTTTTGCTTGCAATCATTATTCATATTCCCGTCTTCCCCTTCACAAACAGATTTCCTTCTCTTTCAACAAATTCCTTCCTCCTAGATAGAGGAACTTCTTAAATGGCTACACACCTCAGTCCAGTCTTAAACATCTTCCTTTCAACTCGTTTCTAAGCTCCTTCATCACAACAACTTCTGTCTCTTCTCACAGAAGATTAAGCAACATTTCAGGCATGCACACTTCCCATAATACCTTGCAGATCCATCCCATTATGTATCAGGCACATACACTTCCCACAATGCCTTGCAGATCCTTCCCATCATGTATCAGGCACATACACTTCCCACAATGCCTTGCAGATCCGCCCCAACACATATAAGGCACATACACTTCCCACAATACCTTGCAGATCCTTCTCATCATGTATCAGGCACATACCCTTCCCACAATACCTTGCAGATCCTTCCCATCATGCCGTGGACTCCTTAGCCTGAGCCACGGCGATGTTGATACACTGTAACCACTGCTCGGCATTCTTGCTGTCCTTGGCCTTAAAAACGTACGTCTTGTTGTCGGTGAAGATTTCGAATGCTCGCGGAATGTTGCGGTCTCTCTTTCTCACCACCTTCACACTTTGCACCTTGCTGAGTTCGATCGGCAAGGCATCATCCTTTTTCTGAAAAAAAAAAAATTTAGAAAATCAAAACAACACGAAAATTGTTTTCTTAAAATTTCCAAATTCTGAGTCTAAAAGAAAATAAGCGGTTACTAGTATCTTGCATTGTGTCAAATTGCAGAGAAATGACTAGAGGATGCAAGACTGAGAGGTTACAGGTTTGATCCCTGACATTTTGGTTAATAAAAGTTGTGTTCTTAAGCCGGCTTTACAAATCAAGAATTTAGCTCGGACGAGTTGTCAGCGAGCTCTTAATTAGGAGGAGGCATGACCCTAATGCCTACGAACAAATGGCAGAGTTTCTTCGCCGGCATCAGGGTTATACCTCCTCGTAATTTAGAGCTCACTGGCAACTCGGCTGAGCTAAATTCTTGATTTGTAAACGGGGCTTTAGAAAAGGCACTAACCTCACTCTACCAGCCAGTGTACCTGTCTTCAGTAAAGAAGGTAAAAGGTGGTGGATGGAGAGAGATCCAATACCATATCTATGGCTCTAAAAGGCTATGTGACTATCTTTGTTTGTGCCTGTTACAGTCTACTGTCACCTGGAAAAAAAGTTAGCTAAAAAATTTGCAAGGCTTAATGTACACTCCAAAACTTAATGTAATTTGCTAAGCTGAAGACTACAGTCCTGAAAATATATGAACGGTTACTACATGAACATATTACAGAAAAAAAATCGTGGTGTTCTTGACTGGAAAAACATATCATATTCAAAAAGATGCTTACCGATCTAGACTTCTGCACCAGCTGTGCGCCAGCTAAGGTGAAGTATCTGGTTCTCCAGCGCCGGATGAACTTCCACCGGACCTTCTTCTCCTTCAGCTGACCTTCAATAAGTGGCTGGCCCTCCTGAAGAAGACCTAGGGAACAGACAACAATCTTGGTCATCAAACAGAACCTTAGACAAAACCAAAGAGAAATGAATAGAGCTGTGCTATCTGGGCCTTACGACAAGTCCCTACAGAGACGGGGGTGGGGGGTGGGTGGTGTTGGGGGGCACTATAGACTTCCTGCAACTTAAAAATGTATGATCCACTCCTCATCGAGTTATGTGTGCTATCTACATAAAGTGATGTCACAGAAAACAGTGTTTATTCCTTGAGTTGGGTGATCAAAATTTTGGTTAAGTGTAGGCCGTGGTGAGTTGACACACCCGATCCCTCTGACCTCAGAGGTTAAGCAACGCGCAGTCCAGACAGTACTTGGATGGGAGACCACCAAGGAAGACTGGATGCTGTAGCCGGGTCATACCAAAGACTTTTAAAAAATGGTACACACTTCTTTCTTTACTAAGAGAAGAGTATGGAAGCTAAACACACTTCACTACCAGTGGACTAGCCCCCTGCTGTAGTGACCTATGTGTGACCCCAGGGCTATGAAACGGAGATGGGTGCCGAGCGTACGCATCACAATGTGATTTATGGCAACTTTAGCTAGCTAGCAAGTATTGAGTTGGACATTACAGTTGTACTTTCCTTCAGAAATTTAATGATTTCAACCAACACAGATGAACACACTACCTGTAGCCTTGTCAGGATTACTGCACATGAAGCACTCCCAGTTGTCCTCGGACTGGTCATAAGAGAACAGGTCAAAGAAGCGCACCTCATCGAGCTGACCATGTAACATTTCCTGGTCCTGAAAAATTACAAAATTTTATCTTTAATGGCAAAAATTATTGAGCAGCCTTATGCCGATTAGATTTAATGTCACAGATTTTATACCAAAAAATAAATCTTTTTATAACAGTGTAACAAATGACTAAACAATAGACTGTTTTATCATATTACATTACCAAAGGATTCACAAATGTAACAAAACCAACCCCTGCAGTTAAAATAACGACGGTAGGGGGCCCAAACCTACAGCACTTACTCTCTGGCCAAAGAGCTAGCTATCTACCACACAAACATCGCAACATCATCATCATCCCACTATCTTCCTTAAACTTTGTTTTCCCGACCCCTACTACCTACCAACTATCATTGGGATCCATCCAAGGCTTCTCGACTTATACTGCTCACAGACAAACACACAAATACACAAACACAGAGAACACATACATACATTTGTATAGGACTGTTGCAAAAGCATTGGAATGTAATGTGAAACATGGACAAAGAACACTTTTTTCCATTAAAAAAAATTAGGTTGCAAAAGAGGGACAAACACAGGAAACACTTCGTAACAAATAAAAAAGATTTCTAATTACCCTTTCTGAGGGAAACTGAGACTGCATGACGTGCCCCTCTAACGTCAGCACCCCTCGTCTCTTGATTCTCTCCCACTGAGTGATCAGGGACTGTATTCTCTGGTCCTGCTTGGATAGGGCGCTTCTTTCCTTAGCCTGGAAGTTGAAGTAAAGCACAGTTTTAAAGACTAGTCTTACTGTGACTAGCAACTCGACTGTTTGCTATTCATCTTGTTTATTATTCATCTTACAATAAGTAGGTACCAATCTGAGTAATGAGGCTGTTGTAACATCCTCTAACATGTGGCCCTCCTTTTACGTCCCTCCCAAAAGGCAACTGCAACTCTAACCATGATGCCCTACCCAAGATTTGAACCAGGGTCTCCCAATTACCACATTTGCAACCAGGACTCCAGGAGCTCAATTGTACAGGTGGCACTGCTACCAGTTGAGCTACAGGGACATCCCTAGATATAAATTGTATCATTTTTCTGCAACATTTTTTCTTCTTTTACTACAAGCTCTCCACTACAATGTGCTTACTGATCAGATATGTTGAGGAAAACAAGAACAGTCAAACCTGTCAACAGTGACCATACCAATCAAAAGACATGAGCATATCAGATAGCCAAAGTAGAAAGGTGGTTGTAATAGATAAGATTCTTAATGCTTGGTTCAATGTGAAAAAGAAGCTAAAGGACCACCAAAAAGTGCCTGCAATGGTTACTAGTTTAGGATTGACTGTACATCAATGGCAAAGTTGCCATTGTGTAGGCATACAATGTAGTCTGACTAGTACAGTTTGACTCCGTATACATACCAGGTGGTCCTTATGCAGGGCTGGGCATACAGAGTGGTACAGAGTGGACAGTTTGTTTACTATTTACTTGTTTATTTACCTGTATGTGCAGGAACATGAGATGTAGCCTTGCCACAGTTTGTTAACTACTTACTTCTTTGTTTGTTTGTTTGTTTGTTTGTTTGTTTGTTATCTTACCTGCATGTGCAGGAACATGAGATGTAGCCTTGCCACAGTTTGTTAACTACTTACTTCTTTGTTTGTTTGTTTGTTTGTTTGTTTGTTATCTTGCCTGTATGTGCAGGAACATGAGATGTAGCCTTGCCACAGTTTGTTAACTACTTACTTCTTTGTTTGTTTGTTTGTTTGTTTGTTTGTTCCCTTACCTGTATGTGCAGGAACATAAGATGCAGCCAGAGTTTGGGATGTCTGCTCATGGTGATGAACTGTGTTCTGGAGTACAGACAGTGCTCTCCCTTCTTTGCACACATGAAACCTAGCCGTGCCAAGGAGCCACTTTTTGTATCTGGGACAAAAGAAGAAAGAAACAAAATTCATTGAATTTTCTAACACAACTGTTAGGGCCTGGTCACATCAACAGTACAGTAGGTCTTTGTACAATTGTAATGATTAAGGACTTTAAGCATTCTTTGAAGCAACTGCCAACAAGGATTTAAGATAGCCTTTTCCGTAAAAAGACAGCTGAATTTTAAATGACATACATTTGTATGCATGACTATCCACGATATACGAACAACTATCCAAAGAATGCACTAAGTTTATAGATTATGATGACTGTGAAAGGAACTGGCCCCATGGAAAAAGAAGTCAATACTCAAATCAGTATGCGTATCTAAATAGCTGTACCAAATTAACTAGTTACTAGGTGGACACTTTAGAGGTAAGACTATACTGTCAATGTGAGTTTTATAATGTACTATACCTTACACTTACTTTTATCTTTTATTTTACATGATTTCCATGTATTAGAATGGGAGACTGGAATAGTGGGCTGTGTCCGACCAATTGTCGTACCTTCTATTGCACAGGAACATGGGATAGGCACCCGGCAGTTGACCTCTGACATGTAGTCCTTGATGTCCTCCATTTTGCCCTTGGACCAGTCTTGAAGGACGTCAACTTCGTCATTGGTCTGCAAAAACATTCAAATTTTTTAGATTAACATTTGCCTATTCGTAAGTCCCTAATATTCTCCTAAGATAATTTCTACACTTTCAATTCATACAGTTAATGATAATGCATGAGAAGATATATTGATTTTGTTATGGATTATCCTAATCATTTACACCAGTCCATGACATCACTTTTTCAATATAGTCATATCAATCGTCAGACATTTGGACCCTAGCAGCTTCATTTACCACTGCAGTGCAGCAGAACATTTTCATATCATATGCTTTAAACATCACATTGTGCAGTGAAATAAACAAATCAGGCAATGCTGATTTGATTGTATGGATGACATCCTCTGGGAACCCCAAAACTGATGTGAGCGTGTGAACAAAAAAAAGTTTGTCCCAAAAAACAGTTGCCTTCGTCATGAAATCAAAGTGGTCAGGAAGGTTGCACAAATGACTGAAAACAGTGTGATGTGGAGTATACCAAACAACAGTTTTTTGTTCTTTTGCATCTTCTTCCATGACCTTGGAATTGACCTTGCCATTCTATGACATTAGCAGATACATACATACATACATACATATTCATACTCATTAACAAGCATAAGCATTCACATAGCTCTGCTTCCATTGTGTTCTATCTTTCATCAGTTCAATGAGGTCCTTATCAATATAGACCAGTCTCTGCTTCAATAAAGTTCTTTAGCGTGACGTATGGACGTCCTCTTCTCCTATTTGCTTCTGGGGACCAACAGAGCAGTTTACCGGCTGGTTAGCCATGTCAAACAACATGTCCAGCAAGGCTTAACCGGCGTCGCCTGACTTCAGATTTTTTCCATTTAGCCTGCATTCTACGTCACATCTTTAATCATTTTGCAGTTGCTTTGTACGATTTACAGTATGGTTGAAAACCTTTCCTATTTTTGGAAATCAATATGCCCGCAGATGTCATCCATACAATCAAATCGACATGGCCTATATTATATATATATTTCGTACCTTAGTAAGCGTTTCACTTGAGCCCCTTTCCGACTTGTCCGAGCTGTCCCCAAAGTTGATGATGCCCTTGATCTGATCCGCTAGGCTTTTCCGCTTCTCCGTGTTGCGGATTTTTTCGGTCGCAGCCTTCTTTCTGCTGATGACCTTTGCCCTGACCCCACTGGGGGCGGGGTCAGGGGTCATCCTCTTGATGATGACATCACTACTAAGGGATATTCTCTTCTGCAAGAAAAATGTCGAAGTGAATTTTTGTTTCTGCAGATTTTGTGGTAAATTGTTTGAGCATAGTCTTTTCTGGTACATTACCCTCTTATATTCTATTATATAATAATGTTTGGTGTCCTCATGAATTCATGAAGTTAGGCCCGATTTCAAGTGGCCAGATTTCATGTTTCAGCACAGCATATTACAATATACATCTTTTGCAGTGGTGAATTTTGGTCTTTGTGTTAGGACTTACCCATCTTCAGTCACAAAATGAGCATATACTTGGTGTACATCTATATTGGTACAGTACCGGTACTTCATGATCTAGTATTTTGGACTTGTAACAAATTGATTTTCAGAGTAGCGATACGCAGTCCTGGTTAAATGCTAATGCATATACCCGTCCTTGGTGCTGAACACCATCAACAGTCACTCATACCTGTCCTTGGTTCTGAACACCATCAACACACAGTCACACATATCTGTACTTGTTGCTGAACACCATCAACAATCAGTCACTCATACCTGTCCTTGGTTCTGAACACCATCAACACACAGTCACACATACCTGTCCTTGGTGCTGAACACCATCCACACAATGCCACACATACCTGTCCTTGGTGCTGAACACTATATACACAGTCACACATACCTGTCCTTGGTGCTAAGCACTATCCACACATAGACACATATCTGTCCCTGGTGCCGAACACAATCCACACATAGTCACACATATCTGTCCCTGGTGCTAACCACTATCCACACATAGACACACATATCTGTCCCTGGTGCTAACCACTATCCACACATAGACACACATATCTGTCCCTGGTGCCGAACACAATCCACACATAGTCACACATATCTGTCCCTGGTGCTGAACACCATCCACACAATGTCTCCGTAGACAGCCCTTACTCTAACTCACCCCTTCAAGGGAAGCGGCAGATCGCGGCCGCTCCTTGGATCTGTACGGTAAGCTGCTCGTACTGCCCGGGCCAGAGGTCATCACCATGGCGCTGGGCCCCGGCAACGAAGCCGCCAGATGTGACGATGTTGAACTGGCGCTGACAGGAAGCGTTTTCGGCGGAGACGGAACAAGGTTGGGATTCGATGTCGTGGTCTGGGTTGACGTTGTAGACGTTCGTGTGGCAGTGGTCTTAATGGAGCCTGTGGACGTGGAGAGCCCCTGTGTGGACAGTGACGGTACTGCAGCAGTATGGATCGTTCCATTAGTGGGAGTGGGGGAGCTGAATCTCTTCACAGCTTTACTAGAGGAGGAGGAGGATGGAATGGACTGTTCCAATGATACAGGACGAGGTTGTCTTACGGCAGTGTTTCTAATACTGGGGCTGGGGATGAGGTTAGGGTTGCTATGTGACTTGGTCCCACTATGCCTTTTAGTAGAAGTAGTGGAAGAGGAGGTAGTAGTAGTAGCGAGGGAGCTTGGCGATTTACTTTCATGAGGGGGAGAGGTCTGGGTGGGGCTTGTGGTAGGGACAGAGGATGGGGAGGTGGTTGAAAGTTTTTCGTTTGTTTTTTGGACAGCCTGGGGTGTTGGACTAGTGGCAGGACTGGGGGCTTCCTTGTCTATGCCTCCTTCTGGAGTTGGGGTGCTCCCACAACTGTAAATAAACAAAGAGTAAACAAGCATTACCTACTGCATGATATATATAAGATTTACAAATGTACAATTGACTGTTATAAAGAAAATTTTGATTCAATGTATTTGTGGCATTTTTTTTAAAGATCTAGAAGCATGGAAAAGGCTTCATCTTGTTTACAAACAAAAAAACAGCAAAATTTGCCCCTCAAAATGCAGGAAATAGCATTTTAGGGGGTCTAGTTTTTAACTTTTTCCCTGGGGACAGGAAAAAATTTCAGGCTGGCTAGAACACTGGAAGTACTAATCGCCATCATCATTGTACTGTAGACTACATCTGGTATCTAACCAGCACAGCTACCATACGAGACATGCAACACGGAAGAACTTTAGAACTGAGAAACCAAAGACAAACAGTCTTTAAAAAATCCTTCACATATATAGAGCAGCATCCGTATGGAAACAACTATGACATGAGTTGCAAACTGTGAGCACACCCAAGATGTTCAGACAGCAGCTAGTGAAACACATGCGAAACTCAGCTAATGACACATGAGGGACTTGATAATTTTGATAAATTAAAGCACATGCGTTTGTTTGATGATTTTTTACTGACATGTTATATGTTGTGTATGTTACAAACTGTACGTGTCCAAGTATTACTTGTATTACTCCTGGAAGAGTAGTTGTTGCAATGATATGTTCAAATTACTTTCCACTTGCTCTAAAGAATTTGCTACTCTTTGTTCGATAGATAAACTCAACTACATTTTGGGAGGCGATAATCCACACTGTGTACAAGTAGGCAAATATATCTACCAATGTTTACACCATAGAACCAATAGTGTAAATGACAAGCTAGACCCTACATGTATATGTTGATTTATTCATACCTATAGATATCCATATATGTATGTTTAGTTGTACTGTTAGTAGCTGTTATACATGTAGACCTTACGAAAGTCGCTGTACTTTTGTCGTGTCTCAATAAAGAAAGATTATATGTCAACAACTAAAGGAGTCAATGAACAATAAACAATAAACCTTCTTGCTGCTTGTTGCTGCAGCTGTTGAACGATAAGTCTAGCAGCGCTCGAGGACGAGTCGTTGTATCTGTTGATCTCCTTGATGTGATCTGTCAGCTGGTTTGGGTTCCGGTCTACCAGAGTCTTGATCTCCCCCAACAGTACAGGCAAGGAACTGTGGTCTGCATTAGACAGCTGCTGAACGAGGTAAATTAGGCAATCCTTGGCTTCAGCCTGAAGAAATGAGAAATAACAAAATGCAAAATACAATGTGTCATTGCTTATATGAATTAGATAAGCTTGACAGTTTTGATTATGTACCCATGTTATACTACACAACACTAGGTTAAGGACAGTCCGTTCACAATAATGTGCATTCAAAATACTAGTATGTTGAACAGAGCAGTGAAACTTTTCCTATTCTTGACTCTAATGTCTAACACTAGTATCTTTCATGGTCTAATAGAAGTTCTTACAGTAAAGCCTGTGACATTTACTGTAGCAGCATTCTTGCCAGGGCAGTCGAGCATAGGGGGCTCCTATGTTGTGATTTGGGCAGCATAGGGGTTTTTCTGTTGTTTTCTATGTAGATGTTGACAAAAATTGGCTTCAATTCCTTATATTTAACCCTCAAAATTGCTTGTCTGAGAGTTATGAACTTAGAAATTTCCAAGTGGAAGATGCCCCCAAACTCCCTAAAGTGCTCACACCGATACCGCTTGGTCTTCTTTTTTCTTCTCAGGTGACCACTTTTGCTACTATATCTCACTCCTAGACTCCCACACTTCCATGTGACAAATTGCTAAGATGATCCTACGCTGTGAAAAATCCTGGTGAGAACCCTGTGTGGGATTTTGTGGTCATGCAATTTTTACGTGGAGTTTTTTTAATTCTTTTTAAACAGCTTTATTGAAAAAAAAGTAACAAAATTTACAGCTTCATGACTAGCCTGGTATCATGTCGTATTATAGCTCCCAAGTCTCTTCTGTCCTCTCCATTTGCGGAGAGGACAGAAGAGACTCGGGAGCTATAATATGGCTGGAAACCAGGCTACTTCATGACTACTTTTCCGACTTAAAAATTTTTAGTGTGTTCTCATTGCTTTATGATATAAAACATACATAAACAGGCACATATGTTGCATCCTATGGCAAAACTACAAATGTATTCACCTAGCGTCACCCTTGGCAAGTCCTAACCTTTCTTACACTAACTTGTGAACTTGAAGTCTTACCTCGTCCGTTCTCCCGATGGCACCCGCAATCCTGGCCACCCCACTCAGACACATGGTACGGTGTACCGATACGCAGCTCTATTTTAACACCAGCACACAAACCTGTCCTTGGTGCTGAACACCATTAACACATGGTCACACATAGCTTTTGTGTTCATGCAATTTCACAAATTCGAAGATGAGATCTTACCTCGTCCGTTCTCCCGATGGCACCCACGATCCTGGCCACCCCGCTCAGACACATGGTATATATACAGTATACCAATACACAGCTCTATTTTAACACCAGCACAAATACCTGTTCTTAGTGCTGAAAACCATCCACAGTCACACATAGATATTGTTGTCATGCAATTTTCACTAATTTGAGAATTTTAAGTTGTACCTCGTCCATTCTCCCGATGGCACCCACGATCCTGGCCATTCCGCTCAGACACATGGTACAGTATACCAATACACAGCTCTATTTTAACACCAGCATAAATACCTGTCCTTAGTGCTGAAAACCATCCACAGTCACACATAGATTTTGTTGTCATGCAATTTTCACTAATTTGAGAATTTGAAGTTGTACCTCGTCCATTCTCCCAATGGCACCCACGATCCTGGCCACTCCGCTCAGACACACGGTACAGTGTACCTATACGCAACTCTAGTTTAACACCAGCACACAAACCTGTCCTTGGTGCTGAACACCATTATCACATGGTCACACATAGCTTTTGTGTTCATGCAATTTTCACAAATTCCACTTACCTCATCCGTTCTCCCGATGGCACCCACGATCCTGGCCACCCCACTCAGACACATGGGCTGCTGTTCCGCTGTCTTTTGCAGGGAGCCCAGCATGCCCACAAAGGGCGTGGCATTGGCCGTCGCCATGTCGACCAGGACAGGCAGGACTTGTGTGGTGGTGGGAGGGGAGGGGAGGAAATCCACCAGGGTGTTCACATATGGCATCATGAGCTGGGGAGGTATGAAAGAAGACATTGTGAAAATTATGACAAATATGAGTTGCCACTCAAGGGACTGGAGAAATGTGGCCACTATAGACAGGTGGCCTCTATAAAGAAAATGCTGATCAATTGACCACGAGCAATAATGAGAAATGTGGCCGCGTTGTACAGGTGGCTATAGAGTCTATAGACTATTTCTTAATACTTAGATCAGTGGAAAAAATTTAAGGTACCGACAAAAAGTGACCAAAATGGCCAGGTGGTTGCTGTGCAAAGGTGGCTGCTAATACAGGTTTCAATTGACTGTACTGAAACTAGAAAGGCAACATTTTCAAGAAAATGCAGAATGTTTTCTCCATAGCCTTTTCTCAAGCTACTTGCACACAATATCACCATCATTAGGCTTGCCCTATGGTATTGTGTGTAAGTAAGTAAAAACCTACATCTAACGACTGGGGAAAATAAGATCCCTTCATTTCAACAAAGTACAAAACATCAAAGAATGCAGTTAGCAAAGAATTTCTCTCACTTTGGGCTCCTTCTTTGCGACCAATGAGAGCAGCTGTAACAGATTGCCCCTCTCAGACCCGTCACACTCCTTGAGCTGCCTGACCAGGTCTGGTACGCGCTTGTTGATTGGATCAGGAGCCTCCCGGTAGATCTGGGGCAGAACTCGGATCAAGGACCTGTTTCCTGTAAGGTGTGATTATCAAAGTCATGTACATGTAGGTTCTTTATTTCTTCGCATACATTACATGTACATGAATTAAAAACACATTGAAATACAGGAAAGAAATACATGCAGGGGGAGGGCAGAAGGCTTTTCGTGGGCCTCTCCACAGAGATTAGCTATAGGTCCCATGAAATAATTTAACATATAAGCTGAAGGCCACATAATTCTTAGAGGAAACGATGTCAATTGAAATTCTATAGAAAAATTCTATAACAAAAAGATATAATATGTGAAAACAACATTTAAAAGCTGATCTATGATTTTGGCAAATCGATAGCTTCAACATTGAATAGATTCGAAAACACTTGAATTTACACACACAGGGCTGACATGTGACTAGTCATTCCATGTTCTGCAGAAAATGGCCACTGAATGCTTATGAATGATTACAGTCTAAAACTGGATGAAAAGATGCAACACCACCTGACCACTTCAAATACAGATACACTGAAAACTCTTAAACCCATGACCTACACTGATAGTGATGATATATTCCTTTTTTGTGCTACTTAGCTAGGTTGTAATAACATTTATATAAAGAACAGTGTACGGTATTCCCTTGCAAATTGGGCTTCCTAAGGGTAATTTGAACATTGCCTGCTGTCTATGTGAAGTCCATACTGACTTTTTTTTTCATGCACAGTTGTATGCATAATTTGCACCTCATATTCTCATACACATCTCAATTATTTTGTATTCGTACTCGAGTACACGCACAGTACGGCAAAGTACGTGAACCTAAAACTGGCAAAAAGAGATTGAGACGCATATGAGGTGCGTATTGTGTATATGACTGCATATGAAGAAAAAATATGTCAATGAACAGACCTCATATACATGCTCGTGTGACTACACATTTACCATTTAGTGACTGAAGACACTCCTCACCTGCTATGATACTATCAATGATGTGTTTGGTGTGTCTGGCAAGCAGTCCGGCGTTCTCTATGGCAGCCAGGGACAGATAACTGGACATGTTCCTACTCAGCTCCCGGTTCCCCTGCTGGAGAAACTTCACTGCTACTGGTACGGCAAGCTTCATGATGGAGGGTTTGGAGTAATTCTGGAATAAAACAATTACAGCAATTGATGGAGAAATTGTTACAAGAAGTAAGATAGCCGTTAACACCCCTACAATCTCTGTGAACTTAGACTAGCCCAACATATGCATATTAAGCAGGATGTGCTCAGATACCAAGCCTTGAAGGAAATTCGATCTCTTTCCTAAGCGACCCCGGACTGAGCACATGTGCAGCACTGTATCCTACTAACATTTTACTGAATAGATTGTCTAGTAGTACATACAGTCTCTGCCTGAATCTTTACAAGAACCACCAACGGGTGAAACAGTAATATCATTGCTAGAGTGATAAACTATAAACCTGCAATATTAACCTCAAATGAATTACACACCCCAAATTTGGAAACAACTTACAGCACTCATTGGATTTTGACAAATTTTAAAAAGTGTGTTCTTTATTTCCGAAAATGTAATCGTAATTGTTTTTACTTTCTACAAAATGTCTCTATTTTTTCCGTCAAGAAGACAACAAAACTTAAACCTAATCAATGACACTGTGCACTGTGCTCTTGAACTCATTACCAATCCCTGCCACTGTGCAGACCCATGCAAACTATGCATTAGCACTCAGTTCAATTCAAGTCTAACCACTGCCACCATCCACTGTGCTCTTGCACTCATTACCAACCTTGATACAGTAGTGTTTGAAGTTGATGCACTTTACAACCAAATAAAACCATCTCAACCGCCTACTATATGTTACCTATCAGTTGGTGATTATTGGTAGCTGGAAAAAACACTTTGCACATAGCAATCAATGAGTGATATACTGTACTGCACACACCAAGGCAAAGCTTTTTTCAAAAGCACTTGTTCCATACATGTACCTGGAAGATACAGCTCATGATGTCTGAGGCAATCTTGGCATGAGGCGGGTCCTCGTCTCGAGACAGAGGCTTGAGGTTATGCTTAAGGCACGATTCCCACAGGGACACCAGCGCAGGGCCATGACGCTCGATGGTGGAGGTTTCTCTGGTAAACAACAACAGAAAATGTGTTATCGTCAATAAATTTGTTAAACGGTGTATTTCATTCAAAACTGTACTTTATAAAAAAAATTGAATTCCTTAAAAGGCTAAAAGGGAATTTCCCACTGCCATAAACAGTTGTATTCTTTTTGGCCCTGTACTCCAGTTTTTTATAGTGCACAGTTGGACTAATACATGAATGACACCTAAGAGGACAACAACAGCTTAAAATCATAAGGATACAAAATAGATGTTTCCTCATATCTATGTTTTAGTCTATTCAAGTCCCTATAACAGTATCACTATGTAATAGTTGAATATTTAGCTAAGGCAAATCATCATAAATAAAGAATTACATCCCAAATGTTTTACATTTGTTCACATAATCTAAACCACCACTTCCATCTGTAGGGTGTGTAAAAACTACATTCACACATAGTTAATGAAATCTAGAAGATGATTGGCTGCTGGTCACCTGATGGCAGTGGTAACCCTGGTGATGCAGATCTCCACCACTGATTGGTCGTTGTCATTGGTCAGGTAGTCAGGGCGAGAGGAGATCTCCTGTATTCTTTTCAGGACCTGCATGGATGTGAAACAGAGACTTAGGAGATCAGGCTTTTGTTACAAGATATGGCAAAGCATATGTGTGATAATTAGGGCTGGGTATCGGTACAGAAAGTTCACTTCCAGGTACGGTTGAGATCCAGAGGACCACATTGCCCGTATAAAAACTTGTAAATAGGCGTACTCAAAACAATGGTCCATTTCTCTACAAAGGAATCTGTTTGATGGAGTAGTTCCGACTTCTACTGGCATTTCAAAATCCGGATCCTATATTCATGTAAACAATGTTAACTTTGACTGTAGAAACTTGGTAGAAATGACTACAAAATACAACTCTGCTTAGCTCTTGTTATTTCTTGAACCAGTGAGCGCCAAAACATGTAAGCCCCTGTTTATATAATCTGGTGATCTAATTGGTCCAAAATCCGGCCCACTTTTTCAGGTCCATTTTTTTCGGACCTACCCAACTAGAAAAAAAACGGTTTTACCCCATGCATATGTGATGAATGTGATGATTAAATCATTTTTGGGTACCATTACTGCGATTAAACAACTCGGACATTTTAAGGTGTTTTGGTATGATAGTTCAGTATAACATATTAACCAGCTGCAGCCTCTCCGCATGCCTGCAAAGCTGATGTGATATGCCGATCTATGGCTAAACCAGCCACACAGATACATATATTAAAGGGGCATTCCACTCCACATGGGAGTGTTATTTCCCGATAGATATTAATTTTAGGAAGTAATAAATTCATACTACTTCACATTATACGATCAAGTACCCAGTTGCTACACGTGCCTCAAAGGCATTCAGTCTTCTACTAAACTCCCCAAGTACCCTCTAATTGAATTTATCCTATGGCTGAATACAATGCAAAACCTTTACGTACGGTTACAAAACTAATTTCAGGTTCGCTAAGAAATCTCGTCTTGTTCTTGTATTCTTTGCTATCTTATGAGCAATTTGCCTTCTCGGTATGCTTAGCGACCCTCATTTATTCCAAAAATATGCACGATAAACAAAGTGTCTATGCATATAGGGAATGCATGGGAAGGGTCTGCATGGGTTTTGTAAGTGTCAAATTGTTTTACAAAACACACATCGCGCAATTCATCCCAAGGTGAATTCCACAAAATTCGGCTGATTATGTATTCATTGACACTTTATCTATTGGAAAACAAGACTTCCTTCTGGAGTGGAATGCCCCTTTAAAGAAGACATGTGAATGTCCCACCTCTGACAGATCGTTGACAATAGCACTGTCCTCTATGGAGAAGAGATCCCCCGCCCTGGACAGGTCCCGCTTGGACAGAACCTGTGCAAACAGTTCATGCATTCTGCACCTGGTCTGGTCTGGGAAAGAGAAAAAAATGGGTAAATCTTCATGCTGTTTCAGCCTGTATTCTCACGTTGGTGCAGGGCTCTAGCCAGCTCGAAATTTTTTTCCGTCAGCCAATTCCCATTGTCGCGAAAACACTATTCCAGGAGTTAGAGAGACTGAACTGAGACCTTGAAAAACGGGTTTTTAATGAGATTATCGTATGCGAAAGGGCACCGACACACATTGTCAACAATCATAACAATAGCAAAAACGGACGCTGGCTAGAGCCTTGTCCCTGACTGACTTCATGCAAAACTTACCGTATTGATTGAAGATACGTTGATGAAATGTTAAACATCCAGGTAATATGATAAGCCAAATAGCAACTACTCAAGCAACTGGATATGATTTTGGAAATGTTCAAGTTGAGTAATTGCTATTTTTGGCATATCTTATTACCTCCAGTGCCAGATGTCTAACCTTCATCAACGTAAAATGACAGATGTTATGCACAACTCAACTCAGATAGAATCTCATCTTCTTGATCTAACATACATATACCAAGTTTAAGTACAGCGAAAAGTAGATGATGACGCAATGTCCTATTAATCAAAGATTGGTACGGTCATCATGTACCCCTTTCTAGAAAAAAGTGGCATGGGTGACTTGACCACAAGCACAAGAGACAATCCTTTACCGCTCAGGGCTCGAAATACTGGGTGCATGTGCACCCAGGTGCACCCAAAATTGGAACTGTGCACCCAATTTTTTTCAATGGGGTGCACCCAAATATTTTATTAGGTTTATGTATGTAAACATATCAAGTATACTAGTATAAATCATATTCTTGACATCTAAAAGTTGGAAAGATGATAAAAATGTCTGTCATGGTGGTTGCTTAAGAATTTGAAAGCTTGTAACTAAGTTTTGTTATTAGGTTTTTCTGACATTCTACTTAAATTTAAGTGGTGCACCCAAAAAATTTTTGGTGCACCCAATTTTTTGAGCTGGGTGCACCAGTGCACCTAATCCTAAAAATGAATTTCGAGCCCAGCCGCTGATAAGGTTGCCTTCCTCACAGAAGATTCCTTATAGATGTCAGCAAGACAACTGATAACCCTTTCTTTCATTGATCTTAAGGTGAAGGAAGTTGATAAACATACATGAAACATAGCCTCCACCAGGCCTTCCTTTGGGAGTACGGGATCATAGATTTCGGCAAAAAAAATCGGAAAATTGGTCAGTGGAGTCAATTCGCACATGGGTTCATGTTTCCCTTCTGGCTGTGCGGCCAACCAACTCGTCTGGTAGCAAAACTCCACTGGCAAATCATTCTCCCTAGTATAATAGCCAGTGTAGTTGAAGTCTGGTAGAGACTACATGAAACACTTGATTTTGCTGCTTCTTCCTACTGTCATAGCATACTTCCTGTCTGGAACCTCGTCAACAGTAGATTATTGTCTGTCCTGTCACATTGATGGAACAAAGATTCATGACAAGCACCAAATGCATCCTCACTATTAGGGGTGTGTACCGGTACAGAAAATTCAGGTCCAGGTCCGGTTCAGGTCCAAAGGATCAGGTCCAGGTCCGGACCTGAACCTGGACCTGATTCAGTATGACTCATACCAATCAATGGTCCATTTCACTACAAAGAAATCTGTTTGGTGGAGTATTAGACTTACACTGGCGTTTTAAAATCCTACAGCGCTAACTGCACCTGTACGATTGGCTGTAAAACTTGGTAGAAATTACCATAAACTCTACTCTACTTCACTCGTTATTTTCTTCCGCCTGCAAGCGCCAAAACGTGTGAATGCCTGATAAAATAATCTGTTCATTTTCCAATCGGTCCAAAATCCTGTCCACCCAATTTTTTCAGGTCCGGTTTTTCTGGACCGGTCCAATAAGAAAAACCGGTTTTGTACCGGTACGCTGTACCGATACCCAGCCCTACTCACTATAAAGCTTTAGTAGTTTAAACAGCACATGCAACTAGATGTGCTATGTTCAGACTATGAATAAACAACAATTGCAGTCATATACCTGCAATGTTCAAATCTAAAATCTATATTGATATGTCTTCTTCTAAATCAAGTAATGCATCTGATCAGTTTGTGGTTTTAGAAAGAATTCATAACTACATTTTAGTTTGTAAATTGCTTTGTTTGTTTGTTTGCTTGTGTTGAATACCCAATAAACCAACTCATGTTGTAAGATGTTTTAACAGACTTTCCCAAGGTCACAATGCCAACGGAGTGTGTCAGGGGATTCAAACCCAGGACCTCCAGCCAAGGGTCAGCCATTCCTGTACCACTGCCCTCGCTATGAAAAGGAGAGACAACACATGCTGCTAGAAGTGGAGAATATATATGAGACATACAACACAGCAGAGGACAGCAGAGACACAGACATCACCACGCTGGCTGGAATGAGAGAAGACCTTTCAGAAGGAATCAACAAACAGATGTACATGGCCTTCTCCCAGTACATTGAGAGTACACACCGTTTCGACGTACTCTCCTAGAAACTCCTCCAGCAACTCTCAAGCACAAAGAACCAAGAGTTAAATACCAAGAGAGACTTTTGACTCAAAAACGAACCATGTGTTACTCAGCACCAAGAGGCCACCACTAGCGAAATAATAGACATTAAACGAGGACAACAACAACAACAACAACAAATTATGCCATAATAAAGATGCCACCAGTTGCTTGTGGATACAATGAAAAACTACACAAGAAGACAACGTGAAGAAATCCACAGTAACATGGCAAGTATTCACCCCAACTATTTCAGACCAGTCACTAATAAGACATACCATTGGCACATGTGTAAACACAACACATCGTTGACAAATACATGAAAATGAGTATAAATCAGTTATAAAATGTTATCATATAACCCCACATAATAACAACATTAACAGTCGTACATGCTACATTATTGTAGAAGCAAAAACAGCAAGTATGCAAGGGAATAAGTTCAATCACCTAAAGTTTTAAGGCAGACGAAAGATATTTCACTCCACCTACGCAAAGTCGCAAACTACTGCGAAGGTGCAACTTGAACCGACAAGTTGTGAAGTGAACTACGCCCAATGAGTTTAAATCGATTTTCTACGCCGTCGAAGCTACAGGTAGCCAAAACTGCATTCGTGTTTCTCAGATACTATCTCTTTTCACATAAAAAGCTGTCAGAGATGT
The DNA here is from genome assembly GCF_000003815.2 of Branchiostoma floridae. Classification (NCBI taxonomy): domain Eukaryota; kingdom Metazoa; phylum Chordata; class Leptocardii; order Amphioxiformes; family Branchiostomatidae; genus Branchiostoma; species Branchiostoma floridae. The sequence goes on along the minus strand of NC_049992.1, from coordinate 18,392,347 downwards.
CAAAACGTACCTTATTGCTTAGAAAAAACACAAAGTTTGGGTTGAGAGCTGAGATTTTCTTCCGACGTCGGCCATTTTGATTGCTTACTTTCCCAGACTGCACCGCGTGTGAAAAGCAAAGGTCACTCGGGGTCAGCCAGGGCGCGACCGTGACCAAAATAAGACAAACTTGAGACATTGCCTGCTGTCAAGATGTCAGCTATTATAAAGGAGCTGTCTTATTTCGTTGGCATTTATGCCCAATTTTGCAAAATCACAATCATCAAATTTGTTCAGATAACACATTCTGTTTCAACGCCTTCATCAAGATGATCCAAGATCTTTCAAGACTGCGTAAAAACTTGAAGAAAGCTTTCCTTGGAAAGACCAACTTGAAGAAAATTTGATCTGATATCACCTCAGCTTTACCAATCGTGTTAGCATGCCGCGCCGTTAAAGATTGTATAAATATACTAAACCATCATATGGCACTCAGCCAAAATAGCTGATTGACAGGCATAGTAATTGCTGATCTCCAACCCTGCTAGGGCCAGTGACCCAAGGTTGCCCTGTCCACCACTGGCTGGGCCCTTTGGGAATGTGTCTGGGAGGCCTTGCTTGCAGCATGTCAGGAACACAAGTACCAGCACTGTGTTTGTGTATGTTTGTTGGTGTGTAAATGTGTGTGTGTGTGTGTGTGTGTGTGTGTGTGTGTGTGTGTGTGTGTAAGAATGGGCTTGCCAGCAACAGAAATTTGTTTCTTTATTGAATATCTATCTTCTAGAACAGAAACTATCTCAGCTTGTGCAACAAGAAGGGAGAGCATAAATCTGACTTGCTCACTGTAAAGCTAAACTTGTATTGACCAAGGGGGGTACTGTATAATTACATGTACCTCCTTGTTCTCTATGCTAGTATGCCATGTTGACATATACAATCTTAGTAGTCACATAGCATTTTTGAGGCTGTGGATTGTTTGGATAATCCACTGTACAATTTTTGTGTCCAGGACAGAGCCCAATTCTGCTCCTTCCACTGACAATAATCTCTCCTACCCTTTTGTACACGTTGGAGTGGGGAAAGTACTGTTAACTGATTTTGTCACATGTCAAAGGATTTGAACCCAGGACCTCTGTTTTCTACGGTCTAACACCATAAAGCATTTACTGAACACAGT
>NC_049992.1:18388716-18391071 GCF_000003815.2 Branchiostoma floridae | reverse complement strand
AATCAGCTATTTTGGCTGAGTGCCACATGATGGGGGTATGAATGGGGGGATCTGAGTAGCCTGACGTGATAGCCAGGCCAGGTAGACAGGCCAGGTAGCCTGGCCTGGTGGACAGCCCAGCCTTTTAAGCGAACCCGATATTTTACTTGGCTACATGTGTTAAAAAAATCAATGATAAACACCACCATGCATAAATCATGTTAATGTGTATGTAATTTGCATAATATCTATAAAAACACATGAGATATATAAGGTCTGTCTGCAACCCTGAGAAGCTTCCTCTGTCTGTCTACCTCTCTGTCAGCAAGCCTGTCTGCCTCTCTGTCTGGCTTCCTCTTTGTCTATCTCTCTGTCAGCAAGCCTGTCTGGCTTCCTTTTTGTCTGTTTGCAACACTGTCTGTCATCATCTTTGTCTTTCTACCTCTCTATCTGACTAAAAGCCTCTCTGTTTGTATCTTTGTTTGGCTTTCTCTTTGTCTGTCTACATCTCTGTCTGCATGCCTGTCTGTCTACCTCTCTGTCCGATTAAAGCCCTGTCTGGCTTCCTCTTTGTCCGTCTACCTCTATGTCTGCAAGCCTGTCTGTCTGCCTGTCTCCCTGTCTGCAACCCTGTCTGGCTTCCTCTTTGTCTTTCTACATCTCTATCTGTCAGTAAGCCTGTCTGTCTACATCTCTGTCTGTCTACAAGACTGTCTAACTTCCCCTTTGTTTGTCTACCTCTCCGTCTGTCTGCAGCCCTGTCTGGCTTCCTCTTTGTCCGTCTACCTCTATGTCTGCAAGCCTGTCTGTCTGCCTCTCCGTCTGTCTGCAACCCTGTCTAACTTCCCCATTGTCTGTCAACCCCTCTATCTGTCTTTAAGCCTGTCCGTCTACCTCTCTTTCTACGACGTCTGTCTGCAACCCTGTCCGGCTTCCTCTTTGTCTATCTACCTCTCTGTCTGCAAGCCTGTTTGTCTGCCTGTCTGCCTGTCTGCAACCCTGTCTAACTTCGCCTTTGTCTCAGTCTACCTCTCTGTCTACAAGCCTGTCTGTCTACCTCTCTGTCCGTTTGCAACCCTGTCCGGCTTCCTCTTTGTCTGTCTACCTATCTGTCAGCAAGCCTGTATGTCTGCCTCTCTGTCTGCAACCCTGTCTGGCTTCCTTTTTGTCTGTCTGCAACACTATTTGTCTTCCTCTTTGTTTTTCTACCTCTCTATCTGACTGAAAGCCCCTCTGTTTGTATCTTTGTCTGGCTTCCTCTTTGTCTGTCTACCTCTCTGTCTGCAAGCCTGTCTGTCTGCAACTCTGTCCGTTTGCAGCCCTGTCTGCCTTCCTCTTTGTCCGTCTACCTCTATGTCTGCAAGCCTGTCCGTCTGCCTCTCTGTCTGTCTGCAACCCTGTCTGCCTTCCTCTTTGTCCGTCTACCTCTATGTCTGCAAGCCTGTCCGTCTGCCTATCTCTGTGTCTGTAACCCTGCCTGGCTTCCTCTTTGTCTTTCTACATCTCTAGCTGTCAGTAAGCCTGTCTGTCTACATCTCTGTCTGTCTACAAGCCTGTCTAACTTCCCTTGTGTCTGTCTACCTCTCTGTCTGCAAGCCTGTCTGTCTACCTCTCGATCCGTCCGTTTGCAACCCAGTCTGGCTTTCTCTTTGTCTTTCTACCTCTTTGTCTGCAAGCCAGTCTGTCTGCCTGTCTATCTGTCTGCAACCCTGTCTGGCTTCCTCTTTGTCTTTCTACATCTCTACCTGTCAGTAAGCCTGTCTGTCTACCTCTCTATCTACGACGTCTGTCTGCAACCCTGAGAAGCCTCTATGTTTGTTTACCTCTCTGTCATGGCAAACCTGTAGTGTCTGCCTCTCTGTCTGCCTGCAACACTGTCTGGCTTACTCCTTGTCTGTCTACCTCTCTGTCTGCAAGCCTGTCCGGCTGCCTCTCTGTCTGTCTGCCGGCCTGTCTAACTATCTCTTTGTCTTTCTACATCTTTATATGCCAGCCTGTCTGCCTGCCTGTCTGTCTGTCTGTCTGCAACCCTGTCTGGCTAGCACTTTGTCTGTTTACCTCTCTGTCTGCAAGCCTGTCTGTAAGCCTGTCTGTCTACCTCTCTGTCTGTTTGCAACCATGTCTGACTAACTCTTTGTCTGTCTCCCTCGTTGTCTACCTGTCTGTCTGCCTGTCTGTCTGTCTTTAACCCTGTCTGGCAACCTCTTTGTCCGTCTACCTCTCTGTCAGCAAGCCTGTCTGTCTGCCTCTCTGTCTGCCTGCAACACTGTTTGGCTTACACTTTGTCTGTCTACCTCTCTGTCTGCAAGCCTGTCTGTCTGCCGCTCTGTCTGTTTGCAACCCTGTATGACTACCTGTCTGTTAAATTCTTTGTCT
>NC_049992.1:18387157-18387855 GCF_000003815.2 Branchiostoma floridae | reverse complement strand
TTTGTCTTTCTACATCTCTACCTGTCAGTAAGCCTGTCTGTCTACCTCTCTATCTACGACGTCTGCCTGCAACCCTGAGAAGCCTCTATGTTTGTTTACCTCTCTGTCAGCAAACCTGTCTGTCTGCCTCTCTGTCTGCCTGCAACACTGTCTGGCTTACTCCTTGTCTGTCTACCTCTCTGTCTGCAAGCCTGTCCGGCTGCCTCTCTGTCTGTCTGCAACCCTGTCTAACTATCTCTTTGTCTTTCTACATCTTTATTTGTCAGTAAGCCTGTCTGTCTACCTCCCTGTCAACGACGTCTGTCTGTTACCCTGTCTGACTTCTTCTATGTCTGTCTACCTCTCTGTCTGCAAGCCCCAGTCTCTCTACATCTCTATCCGTCTACAACCCTAGTCTCGCTACCTCTTTGTCTGCCAACCTCTCTGTAAGCCTGTCTGTCTGCCTCTCTGTCTGTCTGCAGCCCTGTCTGGCTTCCTCTTTGTCCATCTATCTCTATGTCTGCAAGCCTGTCTGTCTGCCTGTCTGTCTGTCTGCAACCCTGTCTGACTACCTCTTTGTCTGTTTACCTCTTTGTCTGCAAGCCTGTCTGTCTGCCTGTCTGTCCGTCTGTCTGCAAGCCTGTCTGTCTGCCTCTTTTGTCTGTCTACCTCTTTTGTCTACCTGTCTGTCTGCCTGTCTGTCTGTCTGTCTGAACCCT
>NC_049992.1:18385744-18387057 GCF_000003815.2 Branchiostoma floridae | reverse complement strand
CTGTCTGTCTGCCTGTCTGTCTCAACCCTGTCTGGCTTCCCCTTTATCTTTCTACATCTCTATCTGTCAGTAAGCCTTTCTGTCTACCTCCCTGTCTACGATATCTGTCTGTAACCCTGTCTGACTTCCTCTGTGTCTGTCTACCTCTCAGTCTCCAAGCCTGTCTCTCTACATCTCTATCTGTCTACAACCCTGTCTCGCTACCTCGTTGTCTGCCTACCTCTCTGTCTGCAAGCCTGTCTGTCTACCTCTCTGTCTGTTTGCAGCCCTGTCTGACTTCCTCTTTGTCTGTCTACCTCTTTGTCCACCTGTCTGTCTGCCTGTCTGTCTGCAACCCTGTCTGGCTAGCTCTTTGTCTGTTTACCTCTCTGTCTGCAAGCCTGTCTGTAAGCCTGTCTGTCTGCCTCTCTGTCTGTCTGCAGCCCTGTCTGGCTTCCTCTTTGTCCGCCTACCTCTATCTCTGCAAACCTGTCTGTCTGCCTCTCTGTCTGTCTGCAACCCTGTCTAACTATCTCTTTGTCTGTTTAACTCCTTGTCTGCAAGCCTGTCTGCCTGCCTGTCTGTCTGTCTGTCTGCAACCCTGTCTGGCTTCCTCTTTGTCTTTCTACATCATTATCTGTCAGTAAGCCTGTCTGTCTAACCTCCCTGTCAACGACGTCTGTCTGTTACCCTGTCTGACTTCTTCTATGTCTGTCTACCTCTCTGTCTGCAAGCCCCAGTCTCTCTACATCTCTATCCGTCTACAACCCTAGTCTCGCTACCTCTTTGTCTGCCAACCTCTCTGTAAGCCTGTCTGTCTGCCTCTCTGTCTGTCTGCAGCCCTGTCTGGCTTCCTCTTTGTCCATCTACCTCTTTGTCTGCAAGCCTGTCTGTCTGCCTGTCTGTCTGTCTGCAAGCCTGTCTGTCTGCCTCTTTGTCTGTCTACCTCTTTGTCTACCTGTCTGTCTGCCTGTCTGTCTGTCTGCAACCCTGTCTGGCTACCTCTTTGTCTGCCTACCTCTCTGTCAGCAAGCCGGTCTGTCTGCCTCTCTGTCTGTCTGCAACTCTGTCTGACTAACTCTTGGTCTGTTTACCTCTTTGTCTGCAAGCCTGTCTGTCTGCCTGTCTGTCTGTCTGCAACCCTGTCTTGCTTCCTCTTTGTCATTCTATATCTCTATCTCTATCTGTCAGTAAGCCTGTCTGTCTACCTCCCTGTCTACGACGTCTGTCTGCAACCATGTCTTACTTCCTCTATGTCTGTCTACCTCTCTTTCTCCAAGCCTGTCTCACTACATCTCTGTCGACGTCTGTCTACAACCCTGTTTCGCTACCTC
>NC_049992.1:18329510-18378846 GCF_000003815.2 Branchiostoma floridae | reverse complement strand
GTCTACCTCTCTGTCAGCAAGCCTGTCTGTCGGCCTCTCTGTCTGCCTGCAACACTGTTTGTCTACCTCTCTGTCTGCAAGCCTGTCCGGCTGCCTCTCTGCGTCCCTGTCTGACTACCTCTTCGTCTGTCTACCTCTTTGTCTGCAAGCCTGTCTGTCTGCCTCTCTGTCTGCAACCCTGTCTGACTACCTCTTTGTCTGTCTACCTCTTTTTCTGCAAGCCTGTCTGTCTGTCTGCCTCTCTCTCTGTCCGCAACCCTGTCTGACTTCTTATATCTCTGTCTACCTCTCTGTCTGCAAACCTTTCGGTCTGACTCACTGTCTGCAACCCTGTCTGGTTTCTTCTTTCTCTGTCTACCTCTCTATTTGTCTGTTAGCCTGTCTTTCTACATCTCTGTCTGTCTACAACCCAGTGGCCGGCTAATTTGAAGCAGTGTCACTGACACTGTGCGAGGCAATTGCCTAGGGGATTAGAGGATTAGGGAAGAAACAACAATGCCATCAAAGTAAATAAACAGTTTAATAAAAACAGAATCAGATGTTTACACAATGGCAGTGCAACAGAAAGCATTCTGCCTGTACTTATTCGCCACATTTACAATCTACAAAAGAATAAAAATCAAAATGACTGTTCTCTTCTATTGGCTAATGTCACCAATAATGCTAAAATCTAGATAAACTTAAACAAGAACGAAAATCAAAATAACTTCTTTTCTATAGTCTAATGTCACAGATAATGCTCAAATCTAGAAATACTTTAAGCGCAAATTAAGCAAGAATTTACAAGAAGGCAAATAATTGTTCTCCTCAGAAAATACAAACTCGTTGCAATATTTTACAGTCAGGGGCCGTGCCGGGCAACTAACAAAACAGTTGATTCTTTCTAATGTAAACCTCCTTAGTACCTCCCTCCCCAAGATGGAAACACAGTAAACACCATACTTTTTGCTTCAGACACGGCATGGAATTTAATTGATACAACGGTTGAAGTACTGCCACTGTATATGCAACAAGAGTCCATACACATTTGGACTCCAATTAAAAAGAAACAATTAAAAAAAGACCAAATTGCCAGCTAGGCACCCCCCTAAAAAAACTTCAATGACAAAGGCCAAAAAAATTGGGGACAGAGTCCGATGTAAAAATACATATATCTACTTTGAGGTTTCTTGCGCGTGAGACTTCTTGCTGAAATGAATCGATGACCTACCATCTTATACATCTTATATATAATACCATCCTTGGATCAACTTGAAACATAACTCTGAGGCATACTCGCGCCTTGAAGCAAGGTCTCGAATGAAGATCCAAAACTCCTTATCTCCTCTCCCAGCACCTACACTCCACCTGTTCCATTAATCACGTCAGTAATCAACTCAAATTCACAATGTGTTAATGCAGAAGGGGAGTATCAAGTCAAACACTAGAAATTAGCTATAGCATTTTGCTGACACAGAGCTGCAGTTGGAAATGTACTGAACTACTTACAGAAGATGCAGTTAAACAGCAACATCCTTTGGAAATGTCATTAGTCATTTGAGCAAGAAAACATATCATTATAATTTATATTTTTAAGAAATGTATAGATTGGGAATTACATATGTTACAGGCTATGGATAAAAATCATCAAATAAATTGTATATAGTTGACAAATGATGATAAAAATTGACAAACTGCAAGATACAGAACGATTAGCCAGTCGATATGTACACAGTGCAAAAGTTGGGTAACGTTATTCGAAGACATTTACATACAGTATCAATCAAGACATACATGTACAGTAATTTCATCCCACCAATTACATGTCATGCAAGTTTCTGCACTACATACTGGTGTCATGGCTGTTTCTTTGCTTCCAAGGAAAATGAATCGTTAAGGATTTTAATGAATGACCTTTATTGTACATTTGTGCTCAAACAAGCTAAGTACAGGTCGTAGCGCTAGTGATAAGGTACAATTCTGACATAAGAAAAAGGTATCTTATCATTTCTACTTAATAATAATTCTGGATAAAATTGCTGACAAAGCTTGAAGATATGGGCAGCCACTTTCAATAATCTAATCCCAAATCTTTCAAATTCCATGGATTGACAAACCCATTTACTTAACTTACAACAGATGGAAAACTAGTCATGTTAAAAATAGAGTTCCATCTCCACATACCTTCAATTAATGACTTTAATCCTTACAACTGATAATTAAATGTTTCTCAATAACTATGCAAATAAGGTGCTCATTTGCATCAACTTATCAGTTGATCATCTTCTCAACCCAAACTGAAGTAAATTGTTGTCTCAAGAAGAAAAGGCTAAACTGCTATTTCTGTCACTTATACGAATGAGGTCTTATTTGCATTGTTCACTTTCAGGTAACTTCAACATGCCACAAGTATAGTGCTTAGTTTGCACCATCCTTTGCTCTTCTTTTCGTATAACATTTAAGTGTCGGGCAGTCCCTGTGAAACTGGTCCCTTGTTAGCAATGTCCCCCATGCAAGGCGAGACCAATGCCGTCATAGGAACTCAGCCGGTATGCCTGGAGAGTGTAAGTTTTCTCGCTTACTTCGCATATACAATGCTTTCTCTCCCTTTTTCTTGTCTAAGGCAGTCCCTGTGAAACTGGCCCCTTGTTAGCAATGTCCCCCATGTAAGGCGAGACCAATGCCGTCATAGGAACTCAGCCGGTATGCCTGGAGAGTGTAAGTTTTCTCGCTTACTTCGCATATTCAATGCTTTCTCTCCATTTTTCTTGTCTAAGGCAGTCCCTGTGAAACTGGCCCCTTGTTAGCAATGTCCCCCATGTAAGGCGAGACCAATGCCGTCATAGGAACTCAGCCGGTATGCCTGGAGAGTGTAAGTTTTCTCGCTTACTTCGCATATACAATGCTTTCTCTCCCTTTTTCTTGTCTAAGGCAGTCCCTGTGAAACTGGCCCCTTGTTAGCAATGTCCCCCATGTAAGGCGAGACCAATGCCGTCATAATTAATGACAAGTCCCATGCTATATGCAATGCAGATACTTTATACATTGTCCACAAATGGATGCAGATTATGCAAATGAGGACTTAACTGGCATGATTAATGAGGAAATCAGTAATTCCAGTGTTTTCCATAATTTAATACATATAAAGTTTATGCTTTGTGGCAAGTTAAACATTTAGCATTACTAATTATGCAAATAAGAGTCTTAAATAAGTCTAATTTGCTTAATTAATGTGAAAATGTTGTTATTTCATTATGATAGTGGTACGTGGTGGAAATTACACATATCTGACATGTTCAAGTTCAATTTGTACATCACGCTTAGAGTATGCAAATGTAAAGTCATTTGCATAATTGATGACAGAAAGTAATCAAACAACTCTCCTTGGCAGTCTAGGTCTTAGGATACGTTCCGTGCGCCTCTGGACGTTCTGTTGTGGCTTCTGATGTAGCTCAGGAGCCCACTCCTAGATCTGCATACTCTGTTCTGCACACATATCAGCTGTCCAGTTGGGTGTGTGTTTGCTGTTTTCTTTCTTCTTTTCCTGCTTCTCCTCTGCCACTTCTTCCCTTTTCCTGTCGGCATCAAACAACAGGACTTTTAGACATACATGTACTTTTGTTTAAACAGACCACCATAAATAAAAGAGATTAATACTAATTACAGTCTTATTTGCATAATCAATGAGACAACATGAAACAATAAATCTACAAAGGCTTTGAATATTTCATGGCTTATGTTTGCCATTACTTGAAGTTAAAGAATTCCTTGTTGAAATGTTACTTAGTGACAGAGGGTAACCTCTGACGACAGAACATTGGTTTTGTACGGTGTGATGAGTGTTAACATCCGTATCTCTATGTTCCCTGTGCCTCATTCGTATGCAGTTTGGCATGTCCTCTGCACGCGTTTCTTCACGGTATATTTTTATAATCTCTTTACAGTAAAACACTGTCTATATCGGCCTACCCCGGGAAAATGCAGACTCCTAGAGCTGCGCCCAAGGTTTACCGATCCCTGCAACATGCACGCCCAGAACACTCCCTGCCCAACACCCGCCAGCCTGACGAACCAGCTGGCCTCTCAACTATTGCTTGTCTCCACGATAGTCGGGGCCAGCTTAAGTGGGGCCAGCTGGTAGTGGGGCGGGTGTATATTTGCGGAGGGCACGCGTTAGGCAGGGGATCGGTAACTCTTCTTTGCGAAGCTTCTTCGAGCTGGTTTCCAAGGGTAATATCGGCCACTGAAGGGACTGGAGAAATGTGGCCACTATAGACAGGTGGCCACAATAGAGAAAATGCTCATCAATTCACCATGACTCCATGAGCAATTAAAGTTACACATGGTTTCATTTTCAGTACCCACTAATTCTTCTCACCAAGTAACATTGTCTCAATCAATCAATCAGCCGCGGGCATCAGGGGAGATGCATAGCGGCTGTAGACATGTCCCTCCAAGATGTTCTGTTTTCAGCCAGAGTTCTCCAGTCAGATCTGCTGACCCCTGTGGTGTCCAGCACTTTGAAGACTTGGTCCTCCCATCTGCTCCTAGGACGGCCTCTGGGGCGCCTCCAAGTTGAATCTGGAACTGAGGTGATCAATTTGATCACTTCCTGGGTCGGTGTTGCTCTGGAGATGTGTCCCAGAAGGTTAAGCTGGTACTTGGTGATCTTCTGGCTGACCGGGATCTGGTTTGTTGTGTGGCGTACTACTTCGTTGGTGACATGGTCCTGCCAGCGGATGCCCTCGATGTTTCTAAGGCACTGTGAATCGAAGGAGTCCAGTTTCTGTTTCAGTGACTTGGTGAGAGTCCATGACTCGGCTCCATACAGGAGCACTGAAAGAACCAGAGTGTTGTACACCTTCAGCTTGGCCGTTCTGGAGAGATGTTTGCAGCGCCATACACGGCCAAGGCTGGCAAAGGCTGCAGAGGCGATTCCGAGTCTGCGCTTGACATCTTGGTCAGACTTGCAGTCCTGCGTAATAACGCTGCCGAGATAGGTGAAGCATGAAACCACCTCTACTGACTCTCCATTGATCGGTGGACAGGTAGGTTGATCAAGAAAGTCACTGAGGGACTGCACCTTAGTCTTCAGCCAGCTGACTTCTAGACCCAGGTTTTGACTCTCGGCTGAAAAGATCTCCAGCGTGCTGACAAGGGCATCGAACAACTCTGCAAGCAGTGCCACGTCGTCGGCGTAATCCATGTCTGTGAATGTATGTTGACCGTACGTAACTCCACACATCCCTCGGCCAACAGTCCTGGACATTACATGGTCAATGGCGATGTTAAACAGCGTTGGAGCCAGGACACAACCTTGGCGTACGCCGCTGAGAAGTGTGAACCAGTCCGAGTAGTTTGTTCCTACTCGAACGCAGCTTGTAGTGTCAGTGTACAGTGCCTGGATAAGGCTGACGATCTTATCTGGAATGCCCCTGGCGCGCAGCAGCTTCCACAAAGATGGCCTGTGGACCGAGTCAAAGGCAGCTTTGAGATCTACATATGCGACAAACAGAGCCTTCCTGTACTCCCTCCTTTTCTCGGCGAGTAGTCTGAGGGCAAGGATCCTGTCGACTGTAGATCTACCTGGAGTAAAGCCACTTTGTTCGGGGCGCTGAGAGTTCACCAGAGGTTGCTTTATGCGGTTAAGAATCACCATACTGAAAACCTTGGCTGGGACTGGAAGGAGAGTGATGCCACGGTGGTTTTTGCATTCGTTTCTGCGACCTTTGTTTTTATAGAAGGGCAGGATTATTCCTCTCTTCCAGTCTTCTGGGATGGTCCCAGATTCCCAGATGGCAGAGAACAGGCATTTCAGCCAGCGGATGGTGCTCTCGCCCCCGTTCTTCAGGAGTTCGGGGGGGATGCCGTCGTACCCGGCAGCTTTGCCATTCTTCAGCTGACGAACGGCCCTGCTGATCTCGTCGTCAGTAGGGGGATCGGTACTGATGTTATTGTCCGGTACTGCCGCGTCTGCTAGTTCCTCAAGTGTGTCTGAGGAGGGAGATGGTGCAGGTCTGTTAAGCAGGTTGGAGTAGTACTCCTTCCACCTGTTCAGCTGCTCTTGTGTAGTTGGAAGGGCGCTGCCATCTTCGGCCACCACAGGGCCGACTGCTGATGGGATGGCTTTACCTGCCAGCTTACGAATTGCTTCGTACACGGCTTTATGTCTTCCAGCAGCACTGGCTGACTCCACTTCCTCTGCAGTCTGAAGGAGCCACCGTTGCTTGTCTCGTCTGAGCTGTGCCTGTCGTCTAGAGTTCAGAGCTCTGTAGGTTGTTATGTCACCTGTGAGGCGGGCTTTTCTGCGTTCTTCAATTATCGTCAGAGTCTCTTCACTAATCCAGGGTTTGTGGCTCTTCGTTTTCGTAAACAGAAATCATAAACAAGAACAAAGGAATACTGTAAAACCCTGTCTACAACTTAGCTGTTGTGTTGTATGGCCTCCAGGAACCACCCCCACTGAGGATTTTGGATGATTTGAATCCACAGGGCTGGTGGTCCTATGGAGGCAGCCATCTTGGTCGGTGACCTCAGGTCCAGGTCCGGTTTAGGTCCATTGTCTCGATTGTCTCAAAATTCAACTGACCTAGCCAAAATTAAGTCTACCGAAAATGATTGATATTGCCATGCGCAATGTTGGTAAACAAGCCAACAAAGACTCAAACGTTTGCACAATTAATTGTGTGGTAAAACTTTTTTTTTTTGGAAATGGCCGAAAATTGGTGCGAGTGCGGATGCCATCCATATAATCAATCAACATGGCCTTATACCTGTAGGGGTGGGTACCGGTACAGAAATCTCAGGTCCAGGTCCGGTTTAGGTCCAGAGGATCAGGTCCAGGTCCGGACCTGAACCTGGACCGGGCCTAAATTTTTCAGGTCCGTTTTTTCGGGACCGGTCCAATAAGAAAAACCGGTTTTGTACCGGTACGCTGTACCGATACCCAGCCCTATATACCTGAGCACCATATCAATTAGCTGCATAAGTAATTGAATAACTATAGATATCTTGTTCGAATTATAATATTTTCTACATTTTGTAATAAAAATATATATTATGAAAAATAAATTCATAGTATGGCCCTAATGTTGAAAAATTGGTCATAGGTTCCCATATTGTCTACATCTTAGTGACACAACAAAAAAAAGAATAAAATAAAATGAAAAAATAAATGAAAAAATTAAGAAGTAAAAATATTTACTTTCTTTTATAATTATGTTTCCAAATAAAGAACATCTGGAAGAAACATTCTCCACCTGTGCTATTTCAATGTTACGTAACAGAAACAAACCCTTTTTTGCCCATGCAAACACAATAGCGACTGAAATACTGCCTCCTACCGATTGCTAGCAGTACTGCAGATATTGCGTCATTCTCTCGCGCATTACCGCGAGAATCGGTGTGAGTTGATAAATCCAAAATGGCGAAGCTGTTTACATTTTTGGGGCCGATCGATCGAGCGCTGTGCTTCATGTTTGGAAGGATTTTATTCGTTTCAGGCACATTAAAACAAGCTGACTACGGGTGAAAAATATTGGAAACGTGTTGGTAAATTCTTAATTTGTTTGGTTGATGGTTGATGTCTGTGTTTTGATAGAAAATTTACGGGAGTGTGTGTGCACGTGTGTGAACTGCCTCGGCACATAATTTTCTTCAAGTTCAACCCACTAAATTTACAGCAAAATCGAGTTCTGAGGCTGAAAATCTAGGTTGCGCACTGTCATAAGACAAATATATATAGCGAAATTGACCGATATGTTACGGGTACTGCATAACCGCTAGGATGTTAGGTCACAGTGGCGGGGAAATCCGAGCCGCTTTGGCCGAAAAATAGTGGTTTTTGAGCAAAAATAACGCTGAAATATGTGCAGAAAAACAAAAACTTTCGATGGTTGGGGGGTTCCTGGTTAGCGAAGCCCCAATTTTCAAAAAATAATAAACGTACCGTCCAAAATAAGAACGTACTGGGTGGATTTTGCGGCTGAAAAAAATAAACGTCCAGGTACGTTTATTTGGGACTTGAGAGTAGAGAAATGTCATTTAAATTTTGGGCAAATGAAAAGATGGTTTGGCCAAGTAAATTTTTTATGTTCTTGCCCGATAGTACAAGTGAACTTTAGAAAACTTGTCCAACCCTGTGTCAGGCGAATACTCTGAAACTTTCGGGAGAAATTTTGCCGACATCCTGATGGCGATATCTGCAGTTCCATCTAGACGCTGAAAACTGTCGGCAACAAGCTGTCGGCTCACAAATATCGGGAAAAACTGTGTCAGGAAGATCGTGCTTAAAATCTGCCTACCTAGATTTGCTTGTGGTTTACTGACCTTGTAAAAGAGATGCCCTGTCCCAGCACCTTGAGGAGCTTAAAATGACTGGCTTTTTTCTTTCCATCTGCAGTTGCACCTACGATGTCTGCAACAAATAACATATCAGTCATTAGATAAAAATACAAGCAACCAGACATAAGATAGTCTCCAAGCAGACCCATCGGTGCCTTAGAGATAATATATTAAAGCTGGCAAAGGAATATAGCCGGCCAAAGGGAGATAGCCGGCTAAGGGAGTCAAACGGGCACTGGTGCCGCTATACTAAGTCCCTGGCCAGCTTTGATACTATCTCTAAGGCACCGTTGGGTCTGCTTGGAGACTAACATAAGAAGTTGCATGCAGTTTTTGTGCTCCAAACATTTTACAGACAAGATATACAAACAAGAACATAGGTTGATTATCAGAAATTATCAATTTATTTATTTTTATTTATTTTTTATTTATTTATTTGCCAATGATACAACTCATTACACGGATCTGTCTAGGCCGCAGCTTTGGGCTGGTAGCGGCAGATCCACAGAGATACAGACGAACATACATCATCGGTCGACGTGATCGCACATGTTCGCACATGTTTACACACAACGGGGTTATACCGCCCCTTACAGGGTGACATACCCTTTCATATGCGCCAGGTCTCCCGTCCGGGTGAATGATGTAAATCACCGTGAGCCGAAGCTAGGTACTCATTTTCACCTGAGTATAGTGAGGAAAGCCGTGTAAAGTGCCTTTCCCAAGGGCACAAGATCAGTAACACGGCAGGCGGATTCGAACCCGCAACCTCTCGGTCACGGGGCGAACACGGTCCCACTGCGCTACGCGGTCCCACTCAATAAATACAAAGTTGTGCTCCAGGTTCTATACACAACAATAGGACACAATCCTCCATGAAGACAAGGCCCTAATTTACATTACATGAGACCATACACAGATGAACTGAAGACGACAAAAACACTGATTTGTATAACATGGGGTGCTGTAACTTCGGATGTGCTATAACTATCAGATGGATTATAAATAATCTCATTTTGCAGAAGTGAACCATGTTTGTTTCCATTAACAGTGCTGAATAAAATCATAAAGAACCCAAGTTAATGCAGTTTTTCATGTCTACCCTGACCTCAGCTTAGCAACTGGGCTGACAGGTTTTTATCTGCCAGGATGCTGACAGCACTGAGGGGGGCGTTAGGGACCATCACCCGGCGGCACTGAATCGCAATGGTCTGGAGCAAGCTGCCATTCGGCGCCACTTAAGTGACTGCAATACACCAATTGCCCCGGGTACAAACTTATGAACCACTCACACCGCACGGCTGTTCTGTAACAGCAATTTAGTTGAACTAGCTATTGTTGGACTGTTGGTCAACGTTGCACATTAAAATCACGTCCGTTGCATTGCATTTCCTGACAGACCGTCTTGTTGGCAACCTATTGCAAATGATATGTTTCTTATAAATCGAGGCACTTTCTTAAATGCACCAATCAGGTTTATAATGACATATATGGCTATTATAAAATTATTGACACCTATATTTGTCCTTTTTAAACACCCTTCTTAGATGCACCAAAATGCTGCATTCACCGGAAATGTTGTAGTTATTGTCATTGTCGTTTCCTATTCTTCTTATGTGCTGAACTAAAAAGCTGAATTCCAGGGATTTGAAACGGCCGTGACCGGAAAGAACCTCTACTCTTTTCGATAAGTCAGTGTGGTGGGACCTTTAACATGCTCGAGGTGTGGCTCTCCTCAAACACGGGACCTCCATTTAAGGTCCTAGATGAAGCTATAGCTAGTTACTTATTTGTCACCTGAGTGAAGTGAGGAAAGTCGTGTTAAGTCCTTTTCCCAAGGGCACAAGATAGGTGACAATAAACTGACATGGCAGGTTTTGAACCCAGGACCTCTTGGGCCTGAGCCCAAAGCACTGCCGATTAAGCCACGCAATCTCACGCATGCCAGTGACAGAGCTGTCATATGGATGAAACACGGCTTTGTGTACAGTGTACTAGTAACCAATTTTTGTGTCACCAAGGAAATTTGAGCATTGAAATGAGTACGTTTGAATCAAGGTCACTGCATAGTGGCGCATCTTACACTCAACTTTACCATCACCAAGCAAATTTAATTTGTTTTACACAAAAGGAATAAAGCTATATAAAATCACCAAAAATGTGGGTATTGAGGAGATAAACTGGCAATTAAACTGACCTCAAACGTCCCCCATACTTACATTAGGGTCAATGTGTTGGCTGCGGTTGAATGTACTAAGTACCTGCAGCGTGCAAAATACCCACTTGCACACTTGCACATTGCAACCACTTTTTGCTTGGTGCAACTTACTTCTAAACTCAGGTTGCACAGGGTGCAAGTTAGATTTTGAGCCTCAGAACTCGATTTTGTTGTCAATTTTCTAGGAAGAAATAAATGGACTGAGGCAGCTCCGTTTCATTTCAGCCAAATATGTAACCTTTTTTCAGAAATTAGTGAATTGTAGATGGTGCAACTTGAAATTCAGTTGTGCAACCTAGTTTTTGCCCCTGGTTGCACACTGTGCAACCTGGCTCAGAAAAGTATTTTGTACACTGCCTAACGTTATAGCAGTGCAGGCATCTCTGGTCCTGCTGCACAGTAGTAAAGTAGGCCTAATGCAAACAGCAAAATTGCATTTAATCTAGCTTGAAGCATGTCGTATTAACTTGAGTTTGGAAAATTCCCAGTGGCCGGCTAACAATACACAAACGCAACTGTTTTCAGACAACCGAAACTTGTGCAAAGTTACAGCACCATCAGTTACACATGTAATACGCGACAATCCAATCTCGTTGGGAGGTCTCGCGAGACTGTAATCTGGCCGCGCGCGCGCGTGATTTGACAGTCGGACGGTAACAGCCTTCAGCAGCCCAGCGGCTAACAATGGCTTCTCCCAGCATCGACTCGATCGAGTCAACTTCAGAGATTCGTTGTGCTTTTATTTGGCAACATCCGCCGGTAAATCGGCATGCCATGAGCAGATAATATTGTTGTGAACCTATGGACTCGATATCGTGCTGTAAATTTGCAAATTTCTGGTCATTTTTCACAATTTTTGACGGGCGGTTTATGCTTGCTTGTCGTGAGAAAAACGTGCATATAGGCGCGTCGCCTTACTTGTAGTTACTCGGATAAGTTTGGCTCAAGCCGTAAAAATATCCCACAAAAGCTTACAAGTACCATCATTGGATCCTTGTAGATCCAAACTCGTAAGACTTTCGGCGATTTTGACCGTAAATTAGTCGATGGCAACATATCGGCCTTTGGGAGTTTACGCGTACTTGAGTTGGGGAGGGGGGGCGTGTTTCCGCGTATATGCGTTCGTTTTGATCAAGGCGGAGTCACTTTTCCGACTATGACTTCAGTTTTCGCCAGATGAAACTCCACAAAAACGTGAACATATCGATATAGGGTCCTTCTGGGTAGAAATCTAGCATGGTTTCGGCGGCTTTGTGGCCGACTTTTTTGGTTAACGTAATATGTAATGAGTGGGTGTGTCTGCAAATGTATAACGTTTGGCATTTGCTGTTCTTTTTCAGATCAACGCGTCGCGATCGAAATTCACATCAGCAGGGAAATACTGCAAATCATATGGATGCAATAGCAGTCAGTCCAAGTGTGTCAATGAAGAGAAAGTGCCAACATGCATCATATTTTTCAAGATCCCCCCAAATGTACTTGATGATAACACGTTACTTAAGCACTGGGATTGTCTGGTAAAAAGACAGCTCGGAAGGGATAATTTCACCATGAACATGAAATTAGAAATGTGCGTTTTTTATACTTTTTAACGGGAAATGTGTACATCTACTGCATGTATTTCCAGTAACGCATTCGGGTATTCATTGTGTCCCCATTCAAAGAAAGGACTCACGCTAAAATAGGCAGTCCAAAGAACAAAGGTAGACAGCAGTGCAGCACTCAAGACGTCACACAGGTACCACCACCAAGTGCAAGGGAATGTCTATTGCTGTAACTTAAATTGGGCGGACTTCGTTGTCTACTTTGGCAGGGATAATTTATTCTGCGAACGAATTAAAGTAGACTCAGAATGGCAGAAGAAGAATATCCCAAAGCTTGACCACTTTCACAAAACAGCCATACTACCGGAGCTGTTCACTCAAAGAGCCAAAGGAGGTAAGAAACTCTATGGTATGTATGAAGAAAGACTGATTGTTGATGCAGTGTGTCCAGACCACTGCATCGGCAGAATACAGTGGACTACTATGTATAGCACAGGGAAGTGGACACCTTACGGCTTACCTGTCTTAGGTCTGAGTAGGACGATGTCTCATTTGTTGCAAAAATTATGCCACACAAAAACAGTCAGAGATGTTGAAAGTTCACATTTTAATACAATGTACATTTGAATGATTATGTGTATGAAACATTACCATTTCCCAAAAGTATTACTTATCGGATGCTTATTTTCGTCAATACTGTAAATGCTGTGAGAACTTGTCTATCATTTGGAAAAAACACTAATGATATATACATGTAATTATCATTTCTCAAAAGCATGAGTTGCAAAGCTCTACGAGATCGAGTAAGAACATATGTTAAGACATCTTTTATAAAACATGAAATACGGCTATTGCATCCATATGATTTGCAGTATTTCCCTGCTGATGTGAATTTTGATCGCGACGCGTTGATCTGAAAAAGAACAGCAAATGCCAAACGTTATACATTTGCAGACACACCCACTCATTACATATTACGTTAACCAAAAAAGTCGGCCACAAAGCCGCCGAAACCATGCTAGATTTCTACCCAAAAGGACCCTACATCGATATGTTCACGTTTTTGTGGAGTTTCATCTGGCGAAAACTGAAATCATAGTCGGAAAAGTGACTCCGCCTTGATCAAAACGAACGCATATACGCGGAAACACGCCCCCCCTCCCCAACTCACGTACGCGTAAACTCCCAAAGGCCGATATGTTGCCATCGACTAATTTACGGTCAAAATCGCCGAAAGTCTTACGAGTTTGGATCTACAAGGATCCAATGATGGTACTTGTAAGCTTTTGTGGGATATTTTTACGGCTTGAGCCAAACTTATCCGAGTAACTACAAGTAAGGCGACGCGCCTATATGCACGTTTTTCTCACGACAAGCAAGCATAAACCGCCCGTCAAAAATTGTGAAAAATGACCAGAAATTTGCAAATTTACAGCACGATATCGAGTCCATAGGTTCACAACAATATTATCTGCTCATGGCATGCCGATTTACCGGCGGATGTTGCCAAATAAAAGCACAACGAATCTCTGAAGTTGACTCGATCGAGTCGATGCTGGGAGAAGCCATTGTTAGCCGCTGGGCTGCTGAAGGCTGTTACCGTCCGACTGTCAAATCACGCGCGCGCGCGCGGCCAGATTACAGTCTCGCGAGACCTCCCAACGAGATTGGATTGTCGCGTATTGATGCAAAAATGCCATGATAATTCCTATTATAGCAATAGCATACTTGTGTCATGATTAAATTAGGCCATGTTGATTTGATTATATGGATGACATCCTCTGGGAACTCCATAACTGATGCGAGCGAGCGAATAAAAAAAAGTTTGGCCAAAAAAAAAAGTTGCCTCCAGTATGAAATCAAAGTGGCCAGGAAGGTTTAACATAGGACTAAAGACACATAGTATGGTATACCAACAGTTAGGTGTAGGGACCAGTACATTATACGCCAATATACGGGTGCAAGACATTTTTTTTCTTCTTGGACCAATCCGAAGAAAAACAGACCTGGAAAAAAATCAGAGGAACAGGTTTCGCCAATTACAAAATGGACACACTAAGTCGGCAGGCATTTGGGGTCTTACCGGGGGCCAAGAAGATAACAAGAGGAAGTCAAGTGCAGTTTATAGTCAATTGTACCAAGTTTCTACAGTCAAAGGTACAGAGCTAGAGACAGTTAGCCTTTATTACTTGGAGATGGGATTTTTAAATGCCAGTGGGAGTCCAATAATCCACCACACAGATTCCTTTGTAGCAAAACTGACCAATTACCATTGTGTTGAGTATTGCCAGTTCTCAAGTTTCCACAGACAATCAGGTCCAGGTTCAGATCCGGACCTGAAAATGATCCTCTGGACCTGAACGGGACCTGAATTTTCTGTACTGGTACCTCCCCCTACCAACAGTAATTTTTTTCTTTCTGTCCTTTCACATCTTATTCTTTGACTTTAGATTTATTTTGGCATTCTATGGCATTAGACTATGATTAGTTATCTGTTTTCTGATACTTTTTTTTTTCAATCTACAGAATATTTGTGCAAATTTTACAGCTGCTTTGCACAATTTATTGTGTGGTCGAAAACTTTTTTTTTTGGAACGGCCGAAAATTGGTGCGAGCGCGGATGTCATCCATATAATCAAATCAACATGGCCTAACTTAAATGAAACTGTCAGCATGCATGAAAAATGTAAATGTGGAAGAAATGTGCATAAGATGTAAAATAAGCTTATATATTTCAGGGAGTATGAGGTATCCGAACTCTTTTTGTAACTAGTGGGGAGGGGGGCAGTATTTTAAAACAAGATAAATACACTAAAAAAAAACGTTTGCTAATATTGTCATACAGATGGATAAAGATGTATACCTCGTGCAACATATTTCCCTGCTTATATTATGCTGGCCTTTAGCGATCAAATTGTCCTGAGAGTTACGCATACGGCGGGGAAGAAAAGATCAAAGAGCTCAGCACTTTATCAGCCCAACAGAATAACGCCTGTCACACACTCAGCAACAAGAGACCACGTCTAGCGAAATAATAGACGTTAAATGAGGACAACAACAACACAGTTGCGCTCGTACCAAGGGTAAAATCAACCTTCACTGATCAATGAATCCATACCATTATGTTGGCGGTAGACTGCTTGTTAAGCCCCAAAGCCGACTGGACTTTCATATGGTATATTCATTCATTCTGTTATATTCATTCATTCATATGACAGTAAATGGGCGCCAAATACGGGCAGAGGGTCTGCAAGGGGGTGCTGACAACGATTAACGCTAAATTCGGGATGGATGACTACGCTTTACGTTTAATTCACGAAGGCTACCAACGCTTTACGCTTCATCCCACTACGAATTACGTAAAATAAATAGCTTCCCTACGAATTACGGGAAATTAAAAAGGCCTGCCTACGCCTTACGGAAAAGAGCATGCAGACCCTCTGGGCAAGCAGAGACAGGCGACAGCACGAAACATACTTCATATGAAAGTCCCTTTTTTCCGGATAAGTGCGCATGATATCTCCTTAAATACTTAACACATCAACTCCTTCTTCTGTTACGTATTCTTTCCGATAATTTCTGTCTCAGGTAGCGAAGAAATTCCAGAAAATACTCACCAAAACTGTGACAGGAACACACACTTGACAGACGACGGCCATCTTGAATTTGCATCTGTACTTTGCTGTGATTGGTCCTTTTCAACCTACTTCTAACGAATAGGATCCAAGTATGTGTAGCAGCAGCAAATATGCAAATTTCTAGATTGTGTACTGTGGTTGTCTGTTTGTTTGTTTGTTTCTTTGTTTGTTTGTTTGTTTGTTTATTTACTTTGCAATTTCTACGCTAGTCGTATGCAAGGACATTTATCCACACGACCCATGTCTTCCTGTTGAAACGTTTATCGACTGTTAAGTAGAATTTTATTATCCTATATGACCACAGCAAGTAGATTTTATGATGAAATCCTTTGAAGAGCGCAAAAATAATAAAGTTGTGCGAAAAAAAACAAGATGGGTGAAAAAAAACAAGATGGCTCGATTTTTAAAATAGACATCATAAACGTCGTAACAAGATTTGAAGTGACAAAACGTGGCATCATTAACCATACATTCATTTCTGTGTTAAAGAAGTGAACTAGTAGTGTAGTAAAAGTGATACTAATATGTTACACTGGTACCACTTGCCAAGCTGGCAGCTACATTCATGGTTTCCATATTGGTGGCACTTTTACAACTACCCAACAAGTTTGACTTCTGCAACTATAGTTATGGCTACCTCCCTAGTGTCACTTCTACAAGCTACAACACAACACGTTTGCCTATTTTGGTCTATCTGACCATCCCCGAAGAGGAAAAAAAATTTTTTCTTCTGAAATCAGGCGAAAAGTAATGAAGGAATGAAGACCTCTAATGAGCGGGCTGGTGCCATCCATACAGTGCGCTTGCTGTGGTCTATTAATATATTGTTTAATTAGTAGAATTTTAATTAAGATCTATTCTATTCTAAAAGCTGTCCAAGCCACACCTGACTCCCGTACAAAAGATGCAATGAATGAATGAATGAATGAATGAATGAATGAATGAATGAATGAATGAATGAATGAATGAATGAATGAATGAATGAATGAATGAATGAATGAATGAATGAATTTATTGCTCAACAATTGCACAAGGTACAATGTATGGCAGCCAATGACAACTAATATATAGGCAATGGTACTACGAGGCTACATACAGAACAACAAAATATTATCAATAACAGTACGAGGACGGAATTCGAAACTAGTAAAACAAGAGTTTGGAGACCGACCTCTAGCTTCTAACAAAATGTAAATTCTTGATACAAATTTAAATGAGTCCCTTACCACGGAGCGTTTGTATTGTGCTCAGGATAAATGTTGACGCAGATACAACATTGCTGAAATGACTGGTACAGAAGATTACCATTACCAATCACACTGCACCGTTTGGAAATGTGCAGCACGCTTTGTTTAACCGTACAAACAATCACAGTACAAGCAATCATCTTTCTGATGATTACCGGTGTGTCTAATATACAGTTCTGGGCTCTGATCAGAGGGAATATTTCATTACGTCGTACACAGACAGGTGTAGCTGCTACAGACAAAAGAATTCATCTAATCTTGTAACAATATTTAGCAGAACAAAATGTTGCTACAAAAACGTCTATATCAACAAGCCACAACAAAGAATGCAGATTTGTTATTTCTGTCGAAGCATTTTGACAACTGTCTTGCTCGGCAACACACAATTTCAGGACTTTCACATTTCTAAAAGGACGTTCTCATTTTTACTTTAGTGAGAATTTTTTGCAGAGTGAAACGAGGAACTCTAGAACCAATACTTTGGTGTTGATAATCAGATGTCAGGAACTCAAGGAATTAGGCCATGATGCATATGGCAGAATTCTGACAATTTTCAGTGTCCCACCACAACACAATAAAGTAACTACATTAAACAAGAGAGTCATAGTTTGAACATAAAATCTGGCACAAAATGAAAACAACTTCTAAGTTTGTGTCCGAAAATGACACTTAGATAACAGCCGTGTTTTTCAAACCTGTTGTAAGAAGTCCCGTGAATTGTTCCATCCCACACTGCCTAGCCCGTACATTAGTAGTGTCGGAAACTATCGCAAAGACATGGTCAGATTTAACATCTACTTTGTTCTCGTTGGGACATTTTCCGTATCAGGGAACGTTATATAGGTGTGGTCAGAGTTATCCCCGGCATTTTCCGTATCAGGGAGCGTTATATAGGTGTGGTCAGAGACAGAGTTATCGCCGGCATTTTCCGTATCAGGGAGCGTTATATAGGTGTGGTCAGAGTTATCCCCGGCATTTTCCGTATCAGGGAGCGTTATATAGGTGTGGTCAGAGACAGAGTTATCGCCGGCATTTTCCGTATCAGGGAGCGTTATATACCCATTCTCTGACACTTCAGTGGCACTTAGAGAAATGGAGACAGGATTTTTCTCCCCAGCTTTGCTCCCCACTTCTCCTTGTTCTGTCTCTCGTCCTGCCGATCTGTTCCCAGGTAGCGACATGTAGTCGTGATCTGAGTCGCTGTCGTCATCGGTTCTTACGGTGGCGTTTGAAGCGTTGGCGGTCTTGTCGTTGTCATAGTGGCCAGCTGTCTGTTCTTCGTCATCAGATGCCCTGCCGGCTGAGGTTGCCGTAGCATTCGTGTTGTTGAGGTTTTGTCTCCCATCTTTCCTGTCGTTGTCATATTGTCCACTCGCTTGTGCTTCGGCATGGATAGCAACAATGCGTGAAATTGCCATGGCCGTTTTGTTGTTCGACCCAGCTCTTGTTGTGGCCAAGCCCCTCTGGTTTTGACTAGGTCTGGTCCTTTTGGCTCCAGTAGAGGAGGGTGCCTTCCCTGGTTCCCCGCTGGTTGGTTTTCCTGGTGCTGTCTTGTTTGAGTGCTTACTGACGTCATCACCTAAGAACTGGTCATCGTTCTCATAGTGACCACCGAGGGCTTCTTCAGTGTCCGAAAACTGGTCATCGTTCTCATAGTGACCACCGGCGGCTCCATTAGTGTCTGAAAACTGGTCATCGTTCTCATAGTGACCATCGGTGGCTCCTTTAGTGTCCGTAAACTGGTCATCGTTCTCATAGTGACCACCGGCGGCTCCATTAGTGTCCGAAAACTGGTCATCGTTCTCATAGTGACCACCGGCGGCTCCTTTAGTGTCCGTAAACTGGTCATCGTTCTCATAGTGACCACCGGCGGCTCCTTTAGTGTCCGTAAACTGGTCATCGTTCTCATAGTGACCACCGGCGGCTCCTTTAGTGTCCGTAAACTGGTCATCGTTCTCATAGTGACCACCGGCGGCTCCTTTAGTGTCCGCAAACTGGTCATCGTTCTCATAGTGACCACCGGTGGCTCCTTTAGTGTCCGTAAACTGGTCATCGTTCTCATAGTGACCACCGGCGGCTCCTTTAGTGTCCGCAAACTGGTCATCGTTCTCATAGTGACCACCGGTGGCTCCTTCAGTGTCCGTAAACTGGTCATCGTTCTCGCATTGTGCGTTCTCGGCACCATCCGTGACAGAAGACCGACCACTGGTACCCTGGTGTCCATCTCCAGCGTCCCTCTGTCCGTTCGCACTGTCCACTTGACACCTGCTCACACAAGCAGCGATCACGCCGATGATGACAGAACATCCACAGAAAGATCCCAGCCCTACAAATATAAGCTGGGCAGTAGACAGTTCGAACTCTGTACCATTTGTGGTCTCCTTTTCGACAGCCTTATCCCTTGCTGGCAGTGTGGTGATCATGACTGTCGTCTGGAGTTCCGGCCTGTACGCTCCGGTGGTGTTCTTCTTATCAACAGATTTATTCCCTGCTTGTGGTGTGACGGTCATAACGGTGGTCTCAGTGCTACTACTGAGAAGGAGCACGGCTGATGCGCTCGCATTGTCTGTATGGTCAGCTGTCACCTGACATGTGTACGTGCCATTTGTGCCGTTACCAACCGAGGGGATGTTCAACACGGAGTAGCACATTCTTCTTGTTTCCCAGCTAGTGACGGGAGAGCCTTTGCAAGACGATCTGCTGACGTGCGTGTAGTTGTTATAGTACTCGTAGCTCGGCGGTCTGTAGTCACCACTTGGCGTGACCCACACGAACGCCAGACCTTCCTGACAGTCTGTCCGGCAGGTGAGAGAAACCTCACCTGTAGCAGTCCCATTGTCTAAGGAGACGGATACATCAGGTGAGGTGCACATGAGATCCTGCCAATCTACACCCTTCAGTCGGTCTCTGTTACCACCGACCATGCACTGGATGTCCCACCTCAGATGATTATTTTCGAGAAGCCAGCTCTTGATTTCTCTTAGCTTACAATCGCACAGCAGCTGACTGCTCCTTAGACTCAAACTTACAGCAGTAGAGATGTGGCGTAATTCCTCAACTTCTGAGATCGATGTGATAGGGTTTTCACTCAGTTGCAGCACGAGTTCATGATCACTGTTAACAAATGACCAAATCCCTCTAGGAATGCTAGAAAGACAGTTCATACTTAGCCTGAGGAATTCTAGTCTGTAGAGACCGACAAATGCTTTGCTGTCGATTTGATGTATCTTGTTATCCTCTAAATTCAACGTGGTAAGCCTAGCCAGTCCCTTAAATGTCTCTGGCTTCAGTCTCCTTATCTTGTTCCTACGAAGATCTAATGCTTCTAAGGACGGCAAGCTTTCAAAGGCCCCTCGATCTAACTCTAACACGTTACTGTCCCAGATAGACAGACTCTCCAAAATCTCATGACGGGGAAAATCCCCGGCTGTGATGTTCCTGATGTTCTGTTGCCGTATGAACAAGTTTTTCAGAGTTGTCGGCAATGCCAATGGTGCGGGGATGTTGTTGAAATTACAGTTTTTCCAACACGTCAGTAATGATTGAAAGGAACTTCGATGACAACAATTGATGTTTGATTGAACAGCTGTGCAATTTGATCCATTCCATGTCACTAACAGCACGAATACAAGGATCCAATTTTCACACCCCAAAGTCGTCATTTTAGTCTTGGGCATCATTTCAGAAAACCACATTCAGCGACGTATAGTCAAGAAACTATGTAAATATCAATAAAAAATAGAAAGTCTTGCCTTTTCCATTGTCCATTTACCAAAGTCCAGTATGAATTGTACAATAGTGGTCTCTCCTACATCAGATATTTGGTGAATTCAGTGACCCTTTCAAAGACTGGTGTCCACTAGTTCGGCTCTTCTTCGGTCCTCCGGTACGTTTGCAGTCCGGTCCTCTTAACGGCAGATACCCCAAATGAGAAAACCTGTATAGGTATATTCCTATTCATTATCATTTGACGTAATGACCTAAATTCCATTTTGTTTTTCTGCAGAGGATTATGATTGCTAGCTATACATAGAACAGCAAAGTAAAGAATCATGGGGAAAAAACAGGCATGTACATATGTATATTTCACACGAAAAGGACGAATCAGAAACCAGCGGTTCAAAGAATTTAATCTTCTGCATCCTTTTAAGCCGTAATGCCACCACCATAAAATTAAGGGTTTTGTTTTCGGTATGTTTGTGTATGTGTATGTGTGTGTGTGTGTGTATGTGTGGGTGTGTGTGTGTGTGTGTGTGTGTGTGTGTGTGTGTGTGTGTGTGTGCGTGCGTGTGTGTGTTAGCTTGTGTCTTCGGATATTTGTGGTCAGTATAACTTTAGCATCTCTAGATGGATTAAGATGATATTTGATATGTAGATATCGGGGTTGGGAAGACGAAGGTCAATGTTGATTTTTGCTGTGTGATCTCGGTACTGCAGCATCCGTTTTGTATTTGTATCTTTTGTCCTGGACGACTTGATGTTTTGGTTACAGAAAGTTTCTGATGTAAAGACGAAGTGGTGTAGATTCGGCCCCCAAGCATTCTGCTCTGGAACTGCAGGGCCCTTTTTATTTTAACACAACAAATGTAATGGACTGGGCACTAGTGTGGGATGGAACAATTGGACTTCTTACAACAGGTTTGAAAAACACGGCTGTTATCTAAGTGGCATCTTCGGACACAAACTCAGAAGTTGTTTTCATTTTGTGCCAGATCTTATGTTCAAACTTTGATTCTCTGTTTTTAATGTAGTTACTTTCTTGTGTTGTGGCGTGACATAATTTTCAGACTTCGGATCGGCATGGTCTAATTCTTTGACTTGATTATACACAAAAGTACCGATTCTGTCTTTCCTTGTTTCACCCTACAAAAAAATCTCACTAAAATAAAAATGAGAACGTTCTGAAATGTGCATTGCCGAGCAAGACAGTTGTCAAAATGCTTCAACGAAAATAGCAAATCTGCATTCTTTATTGTGGCTTGTTGATATAATAATAATAATCTGGTGTATTTTGCCAGCCAGTAGGTACCCAAAGTATGAGTAATGAGGCTGTTTAACGTGGTCGAGGCACCTCCTCGAGCACGGGACCCCCGTTTTACGTTCCTCCCGGAAGACGATTACGTGGAAAACTTCGTGAGGCTACAGCAATCCGGACGTCCTTGGTTGGTTCCCCATCCAAGCACTATCCGGACCGCGCGTTGCTTAACTTCCGAGATCGAGGGATCGGGTGTACCAACGCGCCACGCGGCCGTCGTATAACGTTAGAAGTTTTTGTAGCAACGTTTTGTTCCGCTAAATTTTGTTTTCAGATAGGATGAATTCCTTTGTCTGTTGCAGCTACACCTGTCTGTGTACGACGTAATGAAATATTCCCTCTGATCTGAGCCCAGAACTGTATATTAGACACACTAATAATTATCAGAAAGATGATTGCTTGTCTTGTGATTGTTTGTACGGTTAAACAAAGCATGCTGCACATTTCCGAACGGTGACTAGCCTGATTGGTAGTAGTAATCTTCTGTACCAGTCATTTCAGCAATGTCGTATCTGCGTCAACATTTATTCTGAGCACAATACAAACGCTCCGTGGTAAGGGACTCATTTGTATCAAGAATGTACATTTTATTAGAAGCTTAAGTTCGGCGACCTCATACCTCCATGACTTTTTGTAGATTTAAATATAGAATACAACACGGTGTATTCTGTATCACCCGAGGTATCAGCCCGACCCGCAGGAGGGCTGGGACCGAGGGTGATGCGGAATACACCGTGTTATATTTTATTTATGTCATACCCACCTGAGAAAACCCATGTTTTGATGCGAAATGCGCCAGAAGTTGAACAAATTTGGTACCCTCGAACAAAAAAGTGTTGCAACAGCAATGTTCCAACGTCCGAATCAGGTATTCGAATTGCCAACCGTGCCGTATTCGGCCCGTTCGAAATAGTTCGATTTATTCGAATGGAGCCCGTGTGATGCGCCTTTCGAACCTGTGCGATACGGAAGTTATGGCCCGGTCCGGAACACCCGTATCGAACGTTTTCGCGTCACAGGTATGACATAATGCAAATTACATACACATTTACATGCTTTATCCATGGTGGTGCTCATCATTGATTAGCTTACCCATGTAACAAGTAAACAATCCCATCATTTATTGAGCGCTTTAGCCATTTTGCATTAATTATGCAAATCGGTTCCCCATTTGCATGTTTCATGTATGTTTATGATTCACCGGTTCATGAAAATCCGTTGTTCCTACCCTGAGTTATCTTCTTCAGAAGTTCTTTTTACAAAAATGCCCTGACAGTTCCAAACCTAGTCGCTAGAGGGCCCAAAATCACCTCACTCCTTCCTGAGCACAAGAGCTATCCAACACCCCTAAATCTTGACCGTAGCATGTTCAGAATTCGAGATATGAAAACCGGAAGTTCCGCTGCAGTACCATGGGAAGCCGCTAGCATGAAAGTATAAACCAATCCATCCAGTCGTACTTGAGTTATCTTGCTCGCACACACACACAAGCACACACACACACACACACGCTCGCGCACGCACGCACGCAAACACGCACGCACGCACGCACGCACGCACGCACACACACACACACACACACACACACAAACAAACAAACGCTAGTAAAGGTATAACCTCAATGAATATTTCATGGTGGTAGTTAACGTGTTCCTGGCAGCATATTAAATGGCAAGTATCTAGGATTTAGACTCCAACTGTGAACTGTGTAGAGTAGGTTTGCAACGGATTTAGGTTGCCCCCCCCCCCCCCCCCCGGATAAAGGTGAACTAGCGTTACAGGTTGACATAAAAGAATTCAGGTCTGCACAACTCCAATTTGATCATCGACCTGTGCTAAACCTGAACGCCATGTTAAAGCAAATCTAAAAGTCAATATTTTTCTACCGAAGTGCGATATCATAGTTATGATCTGTTTGTTCCTAACTTACCACTGCCATATGGTAGGTTCTCATGGGGTGTCACTAAAAGAAACTACCAATTGAAAGAACATATTGCGTACGTGGCGTTTCCTACTGATCAAGTAAGTACTTCTTTTTTATATTCCCTTAACGGACAGTTCCCCCATAGCATTGCCCCTTGATCAACTGCATGTTCAGTATCTTCGGCGGATAGTTGGTTGTAAGTGTAAATGTCAGAATTTGTCGTTTTTTCTTCTCGTTTTTTTTTCTTTATTTATTTTTTTTCAAAATCATCTTACCATATAGAATACCAGCTGGACACAAAGGAAGGGGAATGAAGAACTATTCAAGTGGGAGAGTTATACTTCAGAGTCTATTTTCGAACAACTTCATTATGCTTTTTTAGGCCTCGAAACTTTACATAGTCGTACGCACAAAAACCGCTCACGTGTTGTCTATTTCACTGGTAAAAAATTCGATTGCTTTAAAGAGACAACAAACATAATCATATCATTGTGAACGATTCTACAAGGATACGAACCAAATTTTGTGCCAGTTTTCAGAGTACCAGAGTCTTCTCTAGTCAACTGACGCCATGGGAATGTTCTCAGCGGCGGCGCTCGTACTATTGGTCGGTTTGGGCATGGCAAACGGAAAAGAGCTGCGAAACACCAGGACGTGAGTACACCTAAAATTTCCCTAAAAGTCGGTCTGTGCTGTGACGTGTGTGTGTATGCGCGCGGAAGTGCGTGTCTCACTGTGTGTGTGTCTCTATGTTTGTGTGTGTCTCTGTGTTTGTGCTTGTGTGTGTGTTTGTCTGTGTGTCACAGTCACTGTGTGTGTGTGTGTGTGTGTGTGTGTGTGTGTGTGTGTGTGCGTGCGCGCATGGTTGATAACGTATCTAATTTGTTTACACATAGCTGTTGGTGTGACATCCGCACAAGCCCGTCCCGGGACGACCCTGTGCTGTTCACCACCCCTGAGATAGTGTACGATCATGGGATTTGGACGTGCAGGGAGGTTATTGAGCGGTGCCCAGATGCCTGCAGGTCAGTCCGTAAAAGCTCGTGAAGATATCAAAATTACCTGGCAAATAGGTTATGGGTAATAATCGTCTAACGATTCAAAAGCCAGCCTTCAGCACAGTGAAAAATAGAGCTGTACGTACCACACTTAGGCTTATAAATGTCACGTGTACATGTCCAAACCGGGGCACGATCGGGCAGCTTTCGGTAACAAAAAGACACCAAACTACATAAGATCTATTCCGTATTCTTTTCTCTTTTTTTGTAGTTTAAAATTGACCATACAAAGTTACTGTACTTTTTGTCGTGTCAAGCTTGTTGTTGTCGTAAAGGGAATAGTAATGGGCATTATTATTGTATATTTTTTACGTATACAATTCTATTTTCGTTTCCACAAACAGCCCGGTCGGACCCCGGTTTGGAAATGTGACGTTAACCTTAGTCTCCAAGCAGACCCAACGGTGCTTTAGAAATAGTATCAAAGCTGGCCAGGGACTTAGTA
The DNA here is from genome assembly GCF_000003815.2 of Branchiostoma floridae. NCBI lineage: Eukaryota > Metazoa > Chordata > Leptocardii > Amphioxiformes > Branchiostomatidae > Branchiostoma > Branchiostoma floridae. The sequence goes on along the minus strand of NC_049992.1, from coordinate 18,353,415 downwards.
TAGGGGCACCAGGTCCGGTGCTCGTTTGACTCCCTTAGCCGGCTATCTCCCTTTGGCCGGCTATAATCCTTTGCCAGCTTTGATATATTATCTCCAAGGCACCGATGGGTCTGCTTGGAGACTAGTTAACCTTACCAGAGTACAGAAACTACAACCTAATCGATTGATATTTCAGGGCCAATGCGGAGAGTGTCCTTGGAGGATCAGTCAGCCCGCTGACCCAAGCTGCAGGAGACAGGGTGTGCGAAGCACTGCGTAAGTATTACTGTAAATACTGTAAATGCAGAAATGTTCGCGGTGGATTTATGTTCGCGTTTTTTGCGTCGGCCATTTCATCGCGAATTTAAAACCACCGCGAACATTTTTCCTTGACATTAAGATACTACAGTGCATGGTGCTACCGCGAAATTAAAACCACCGCGAAAAGTCCCTTTTCCCGCTACTGCGAAATTAAATCCCCTCGAACTTAAATGCATTTACAGTACATTTAAGTTCGCAGGGAATTAATTTCGCGGTAGCGAGAAAAAGGACTGTTCGCGGTAGCACCATGCACACTGCAGTCTCTTACCACCATGGAAAAATGATCGCGGTGGTTTTAAGTTCGCGGTTAATTTGCAACGCGAAAACCGCGAACATTAAATCACCGCGATTTTTTTTTGCATTTACTGTAGCTTTAATATGGCTACAGAGAAATTGAAGGAAAACGTCATCTTTAACTTTTTTATGTTTGACGCTCATTTGTCTCTTTTCCATTCTTTCTATATTTTCAGGCGGTAGCCACAGTGACCCTGTAAATCTGTACGCCCACTGGAAGGCAAGTAACTGTGACTACACTGATCACCTGTACCTGGGACAGGTGTGCTGCCTCGAGTTTGACGTACCCGGGGTTGATGGCATGCAGTACTTCGGTGTTCCCTGTTGATGGGTTTCATTGGTAAATCACAGAGATAACCAGAGCAAGCTGCTAGGGGGCCCAAACATACATCACTTCTTCCTTACATCACAAGTTATCTGCCAACAAAAAAAATCAATTAAGACCGTAGCATATACAGATCAAAAGATACAAAAAATGGAAGATCTGCTGCAGTACCAAGGTCACATACTTGGGGGCCTAAAATCTCTTGTCTTCCCAACACCTACCTACATACCAAATGTCATCGTAACCCATCAAGAGGTTCTATGAATGAATGATTGAAAACTTTTATTGTACATTTTTGCCACACTGGGCTAAGTACAATTGTACAGGTCACAACAAAACATGTTGAACAACTACAGTTAACAGATATAAGATAATTATGCTGATTATCATTAGATAAATTCAGTGTACACCATTCTGTTGACTTGACGAAGTTGCCAACGGGTGGAGGATTTATCTCTTTAAGCAAAAGTTTAAATCTAAAAGAATAAAACATTCGTGGCATGAAAATACTTTCCGAGCCGTTTATCTTTTTATCCAGATGTTATGATAAAACCATAAATTGCGTTCGACTATCTATACTGACTGTCACGTTTAGTTACAAGCCATTTGCATGGTGACCTGATTCAGTTTTGAAAGAAACCTTTAACCAAAACATTGCATACCTAGGGCCCCGATGTCCGCTCTCAATTCAACTCATAGCTCACCCAACAACCGCAGCAAGGAAAAAAAACTGAATGGATTTCAGAAATAAAATTAGACTTATGGCTTATAAAGATATATAATGCAAGTATAAGATATGCATATGCATTTTGCTTCTGACAGACTTTGGAGAACATTTTCCGTTGCATTTCTGCCAGATTTCAACTCATTTCGTAAAAAGATTATCCTTTTATGATACTGTATATCATTGCTTTGTAAATCACCCTCAACAGGCGACAGTATAATTCCGGACAAACACTCTAATTCCGGAAAACCTTCATTAATAATTTCAAAATAGATTGACCAGATGATTTAATATTTGTAGGTATGATATATCAAAGGATAGTGAATGCGTAGGTTGCAATTAGATGTCTCTACGAAGAAATGTCATCAGAATTCTGGCAGAATTATGGCTCGCAGCGAGAATTCTGGCAGCATTCTGGCTCACGGCCAGAATTCTGGCAGAATCCCCAGAATTCTGCAGAATTGGCCTTCTTCATGGAGACATCTAGTTGTAACCTATATATTCATCATCCATTGATATATCATACTTACAAATATTAATTCATCTGGTTAATCTATTTTGAAATAGATTAAGGTTTTCTGGAATTAAAGTTTTCGTCCAGAATTATGTTGTTGCCTGTTCCTCGTAGAACTCAGTTCCTATTTTGTATGTGTTTCTTTACATCTTTCTGAAACGAAAATCCGAGTCCAGCCCTCAAGCTTTTTTCCTACACTGGCTTTCCGAAGTCTCCAGAAAAGCCAAAGAAAACAAACTCCGGTGAGTTACCGGGTCGTTAAACAACTAAACACCTGTTCTATTTTAAAGAACCCTTAGGCGATCCGAATAGCTTTGTATATGCTAATGACTTTACAAATCAGACAAATCGGGTCATTTGTGTCCACACAAACGCAGAGTGGCTTCGCCCGACACTGTTCAAACACCACGACACAAATGTCCCCATTTCCGAACGACGCCTGCGTACAAAGATTGAACGTTATTTGAAAACTTGACAACCGACGAGAGTCCAAATACTTGCAATCTGTAAATCTGTCCGCTCTTCGCGTCATAAACTGTACTGTGCGTGTTGTTCAAAACAGTCGGACGAGAAGCAGTATTCCAGAATGCGTAATAGAGCCCACCAAAATTGTCGTGAACTGACTCAAGTGGACGGTAAGAGGATCTCTGTGTAAAGGCATGCATGCACTTCTACGGGACTCGCTTCTGAGGAATTCGACAACGTACGTTGACAACTTGAAGAACGTAGAAGAAGTGCTAGCATTCCTCCAAGACTCTGTACTCAGTAGAGAAGAGATAACCCTTATAAAGTCAATCCCCAGGACTGAAGACAAGGTAAAGGTGCTGCTAGAAATCCTGGTCAGCAAGGATGACCAAGCTTTCTACGTTTTCCGCGACGCCCTCAGAAAAACTGGGTTCGGGCACTTGGAGGATTTGCTTGACGACGGCGCCACGGGGTTTACAGGTAAGGGACCAAAGTTGACAAGTTATTTGCCTTTTTCATTGTAACCACACAACCAAGCAAACATGTGAGTACTCTTGTGTAAATCCAAGGCTTTGGTACCAAAGAGGTGAAGGTTTTGGTGTTACACTTAGACCCCATGCTCGAAGTCATAACGTTTTTATAGTAGTAACGGTGGCATGGTATAATTGAGTAGAGCCACGTAGTTGTGTCTGTTTGTACCCACTAAGTTCATACTGTCACTCGACCGCACAAACTCATGCTTGGTCATGTAACTCGAAAACTAAACACACATGTGGTGTGCGGTGCATACAACAGACTTGTTAGCGGCCACCAGACCGCAGCGGTTGGTTGACAACCATGCTCGAATTCCGCTGAATCCGAGACGACAAAATTCCTTTCTGTCAGTTCCGATTACATCAGAGTTTCGTGCATCTTTGAACACTAGAAGCGAGGAGAACTGTGAACATTACACTCAAGTTAATGGCATGACAGCGTCAGTGTTTTACTATCTTTCACAAGAAATAGAATATCATAACGACATAATAACAGTAATACATTTACAATGTCGCAAACTTCATAGAAAGTATACCTGTCTTCATTGACTACAAAACGGTATGTAGGTAATTACAAAGAGCACAACAATTTCATAATCATTCACATAAGCTGAATATGTGTACAAAAATTACATTCCTTTTGCAATTAGATTAACCATGTATCTTAACTCCATATGCATTTACATTTAAAAGTACTGTTTTAAGAAGCGAGAAGAAGTTGAACCTGTACAAATACTTGCAAACATTTAACTCTATAGTTGCATGTAGTAATATAACACGTTCTTACAACACTAGCACTTGTACATAGATTATTTAGAGGTACCTAGAACATTATCATCTTGGCCTGTACTTAGATTGTAAAAGCATAAACTTGCAATGAATTTAGATATTCTTCATTGTATTTCGGTTGTGTTTGAAGAACCTCACTATATGTTCATTGTATGCTGTTATGCTGATCTCTCTCTGATCTGTTTCTAAGGGCCAGGAGCACGGGGGAAACATCGAGTCAAGCGACTGTCCCCTCTGCAGACAAGCAATGTCACACCCAGGAGACCTCACGGTAAGGCTTGGTGTTGCAGCTAGGGTGATGCAGCTTTTCATCATTGAGTAGCTCATTTTATCCCGACTTCTTCGGTTGGCATGACAAATATTATTATTAACGCCATTTTGTAGTAGAGTGTAGATTGTATACCGCCTGTTGAGAAATGAACTGTATAAGGTTATACAAAACCAATTTCCCTATTTCATACACCTAAGTTCTGTAGAAAAATTCATATTCCTAATGCAACTAGACAAACCATCGATCATAAAACATATCTGCTCTTTTATCTCCACTATAACAGAAAAGCGAGGAGAACCTGAATTTATCCAGCAATAGTCTCATTTTGTATATGTGAACTGTATCTTTTCAACATGTCTTGTTGTGACCTGTACTTAGCCCGGTGTGGCAAAAATGTGCAATAAAGGTCTTCATTCATTCATTATTCTACAAGCCTGTGTAGATGTAGAATAGCCAGAGGGGTGTAGACGAAACTGTGGTAATAGGTCACTAGCTATAATGTAGGGGCTGTGTAGATATTCTTTTGATACATGCGGTCAGTAGAGATTGTTTCTTGTTGTTTTATCCTATGTGCAGGACTAACATTGTGGAGATAAAATAAGGTTGTATACATACTAACATGACACATTCGATATTACATATACCGGCTGATGCTTCAAAACATTCTTAAAGCAGTTAAATCTAGACATCTTTTTTTCTATGTCAAACACATTTCATGTTTTATCCAGGGGCCTTTATGAGCAAGATCCCCCAACTGCCTGATATCACAGCGGTAAGGAAAGGTGGGGAGTTGGAGGAGAGACATGTGCTGGGTTTGGAGAGACACGTGGAAAATACAGGTGGCTATTTAACGTTACCAATGTTGCTTCTCAAACTATAAACGTCACACCGCAGTCAAAGTGTTAATATGTGTCTAGGACACATGAAAGTTTCTTTTTCCGTAATTGTTTCTTCTACGGACAGAGAGAATGTAATTTTGCACTTTGTACTTTTATTGTCTGTATTTACTTTTATGTGTTTGTATTTGACCTAGCAAAAGTCACTGTGTGTTTGTCGAGTCAATAAACTGAATAACGTATTGACTACATAAAGGTTTTTGGCCACGCCTCAGGGGTGGAGACTCTTACATTGGTTTACATTTACCGACGTTATGTTTCTCTTCCCTCTTTAAGGAGATTTACGAAGAAAATCAGATTCAACCAGACGAACCAAGAAAAAAGCAGTCTCACCCCGAGAGGAAACGGGAACATGGACAGACGGGGAGCAACGTCCGAACGAACGAGCAACCCAGAACGATGAACTTCCTCAAAAAGAATCCCCACGTAAAGCAAAAGAACGGCCACCTGAGTCTCAATCGGAACAATCTATTGCGCCACCTAGCACAGAAGGTTCCGAACTGCCGGTCCCCCAACTGCAGTGTCTTCAGTTTTCAATACTGAACGTTGAAAGAGTTTCTCCCCAAGCAAGCGAAGCCTCCGAAGAACTTGTAACAGAGACAGATAAAAACGCCCCATCCCCCACGTCCGAATGTACTCTACCGGAAGAGGCTCATCATGATTTCCAGACCCAAACATCTTCAACACACGAAGAACAAGACAGCGACGAACTAATCACAGCAAAGGACACAACCGACGAAACAACCACAGCTGTTTATTCAGAAACTGCCCGACCGAGACGGGCGTACAGATGCAAGTTATCCCTGCACCTGAAAAGTCTTCAACAACACGGCCACAAGTCCAACGTCTCTCAAGCCGAGCAAGATAGACTGAAGAAAGCAGGAGACCTCTTCACGACGGAGCTGATGACCATCTCACAGAGATACAAAGACTTGGAAGCGGTCCTCAAGAAGTACGGATCCACCCTCCAAACCGTATCCAGGGGCAACCGAGCGAATAGTGTGACGTGTCTTCTGCGGTTTCAGTCAGAGGGTGGTTTGGAGGGATTCTGGCAGGCGTACCGGAAAGGGGCCGTTGCCATGGATATGTCACGTGATCTAGTTTCAGACGATGTCTGCAAGGCGGCGAAGAGACTGAACTTTACCGTGGGATGTCACATGGTGGAGAAGGAATACCAGATGGGGAGGGCACACTTTCAAGGTCATTATCTACGTATTGATAGAAACAAGGACAAAGATATGTCTTTTTTTTTAAACATGTAAAGCAATTAAGAATATACAAAGGAAAACACAAGCAGTTAGACGGACCGTGGGCCTCTTTGTGGACTCTATCATTTATGAGTAGTTCTCCCAACTCTGACCTGCCACTTCCTGCATCCTGCCTAGCTTTGAAGTTATCTTCAATCCCTTTTGACCCAACTTCATGTTAGTGTCGACGTGCCTAGGCCTAGCGTCCAAATGTCAATACCAGAAGTATGTACAGAACCTACCGTTTTAAACAAACACCACGTGACTACAAAACCAACAAATCAGAGTTTGTTTTAGAAAAAGACTAAATGAATATTGTAATATATTAGCATTTTGTAATGAAGGCCTAGGGGTAAAATGTTTGTTGCTAGTCATGCTAGTTGCTAGGGAATAGTAAGAGTGAGATATTGATAGATTGATGATTTTTCTTTATCATATTTCCACGTCACAGGTGATTGCCAGGGCCTACTGGACCCGACTCACTATCCGACTTTTGAGAAGTACATCGTGGATTTCTTCCAGGGAGGTGACGGCAGCACCCTGCACGCTCCTTTCCGCACCAGCTCGCTCCTCTCCTGTCTGCTACAGGACAAGTACTTCTGGGCCTTCGTATGCTCCTACTGGAAGGACTGCAGGCAGCCTCCAGCGACCCTGACGGACTTCGTGCTGTACTGTGTGGAGGACGGGTCGAACCTCTCACGGGAAAACGATGGTGAAACTGCTATCCAGTTTTACAAGGTCCTCCACGACAACTTGGCAAAGTTGTCAGGCATCGGCGAAGTAAACATGCAATTCAGCACAACAATCAAGTCAAGATCTTCGTTGGTACGAACTGATGGGCCTTTCCCTAACTTAGACCTACTCCTGTTCATGAACCACCTTAAGGTGCTAGTCTTACAGAATCAAAGACTGTCAGATGCTGACGTAGGGACGCTTTCGCAGCGGTTGATATGTTTAGATCTTCTAGAAGAACTGGACCTCACCAACAATGGTTTGAACGATGCAAACATAGTAGAGCTTACACGGGCTTTTCCCCACGTACGTAACCTCAAGGTTCTCAAGCTAACTGGAAACAAGACAACACCACCGGGTACGAAGCACCTGATAGACGAACTCTCGTCTTTGCAGCATCTAGAAAAGACAGACTTTCGAGTATTAAACCTCTCAGGTGTTCATGTGTCGCCCGAGGACGTCACGAAAATGTCCCACGTGTTTCGCACCATGAGAAACCTAACATCGGTGGATCTAAGCGCCTGTGGGCTAGAAGAAGACTCCGCACTGACGATCGCTGAAACTCTGAGAAAACTTTCTCACGTTCGTAACATTAACATTGCAGGGAATCAGATCACAGACAAAGGTATGTCTGCGATTTTCAGGCAACTACGTCACATGAAAGCTTTGGGTAGAGTGGACGTGAGTTCAAACAAGATGACCACTGCCTGTCTCGCTCTTCTAGCTGACCACATCGGTTCCTTCCATGAACTAAAGGAGTTGATACTTCTCGGTGTTCAAACGGAGACAGACTCTGTGTCTGAGACTCTTCAGCTTGTGCTGGGATTTATTAACAGCTTAGAAGGGTCAATGGGAAGCGGAGGAGATGCGGATTCTTTGTTTGACAAGATCTTGAATGAGGATATGGACGACGAAGTTTTAGAAAGTAACATCAAAGAATCACTGATAAAATCTGAACCGATAGTTATCTGGACGGGTGACTTGTCCGTACATCTCGGCATCATTATGTGATGATCCCCTTAGTTTCCTGTGTCCGTTCACTACGTGTCAGTATAGGGGTACCTAGCGATTCATGTTACGTTATTGTTGCAGCTGCTCTAGCCGATTTTTTCCTACAATAATTTCAACGATTGCTAGCAGTAGCAGCCGTTTTTGACCGACGAAAACTAAACCTACTCTATGGGTGAGCGTGTCATCTTTTATAGACGTCTTGCGGTGACTTAACTGTTCCCATGTTAATCTATTGCGATATTTCCTGCAATGATTTAAACGATCGCGAGAAGCCGCTTTTGATCCATGAAAACTTAACCTGTTTCATCGATGAAAGTGTCATCTTTTGTAAAGACTTACAACGGTAACCGAAGTTTTAGAAGATGCGTCCTTTTAAACTGCTCGGTCAGCGCTATCTCAAGGCATAATACTAATACAGATAAAGTTATCTTTTACAGCGCTACTAAAAACCTATTTATCTAGAAGCAGATGTTAGGGTAGAAAACCATTCTTTTCTGGCTAACCAGACTTCTTTGGCCACCAATGCCCCAACCAAAGATTGTAAGAAAACCCAGTCTGTCAGAAATTCTAGACGCTCTCGGTCTTCAACCCCAAGATCTGCTTAGAGATTACAACATGTGCCCTTGGCTTTGCACGAATCAGACTACAGCAGGGGGCACACCTGCGTACATGGGAGTATTTGCCTCCACCAGGCCCCACAGGTCGTTGTAAAAATAATAGAAAATTGGACAAACGTAAACAGATAACATGTCAGAAGAGTTAACTGGGTCGCTAACCATACTTCTCGGTCAGCTAACTCATCTGGCATGTTATGTATCTATATTTGTCCAATTTAAATTTGTACTATTTTCCCGCGACCTGTGGAGCCTGGTAGAGACTAAGAGCTTCATACGCACCTCAAACGGACTTGAATATATACGCATGTGTGACCCCACCTTAAAGCAGAATGTAAAGCAAAGGAGAATCAATAAAACATCATGAAAGCTTTATTGAAAGGAATGTATTATGGAAAGACATTGTTCAAGTACATGTTGGAAGGATCCATATCCGGACCAATGACTATGGTAAGCTCTCTCTCTCACAACATGGTCACCACTCAATTTCAATGGAGAATTTGATACTATAATTGGAAATATGGATTGATACTGGTCACAATAACTGTCACCAAACAACTCGAGTAATTAAGAACGATTCCTAGGACTATAGATACAACAAACAATAATCAATAACTCATCAATTTAAGGGATACATCATCAAAATCCATGGAGAGAAAAATATAATACATACAGTCTGGTGCTTATGATACTTATATAATAATAAAGAAAAAAAAAACAAGTATTTTGTTGCAACCAAATCCCACAACTACATCTATAATATTTCTCGGGAAAAATTTACCGTAAATAAGACAAAAAAAAGGTTTGAAGGGTAAAAACTCCATACATTCAACCTCACAGTGTGCCTCACACAAAATTCATTTTCTACACAATTTCTTCACATTACTTTACTTCATAACTTCTATATTCCATCAAACTAGGCAAAAAATGCCTTCAATTTGTACAGGTAACTTTTTTTATGCAGCTCAAATCTCTAGCGAAAGAGCTAAAGCACAGATGAGAGCATGGGTTGCAAAGATTTCCCGAGTTACGGTATAACATAGTGATCACTCACTCTAGCAACACTCAAGCTAAATCACATAGTAGAAAGAATTTCATATAAATATATGGCTTATATATTCACAGATTAGTTTCTCCAGATCACAATATATTCACCAAATTGTCCTTAATTTCCAAGATACCTAGATACAACACTAATGTTATATATGTCATGTTTGCTTATGAGTTATAGCATTTGTAGCTATCAAAGACTACCGTATCTAGAGGACTTGAATGCACCTGTACATAGCTAGCTGAGGCTGACCAAACTGTAGCATAAATACAATCTACAAGCCACTAGTAGTAAAAATTGTGTCAGGATAGACCTAGTAACGTGAGCGTATCACATCTTTTTCTAAACCCCTTTTGAGGGTTGTGCCAATAAGTACATGTGTACCAACATGGAGAATTTTGACAACTAAACTTTGTTAATTCTGCCCACTGTTTGGATGTAGTGCTAGATCAAGACATAAAACCATCATATAGACAAGAGAACTCAGAAATGTAACCCTAAGTAGTGAGAAATAGCACCGTCACACTGACCACACACATCGTTATTTTGGTCTCGACAAAAAGAAAGACAACTGTACATGTACAACGATTAAATCCTTTGAATTTTTTTTCTTCTCTGCACATCGAAGGACCTACAACTCTTTATTTATCTCTCCCACACCTCGAGGGCAGGAATTGTCGAAAACGAAAGAGCAGTTTTGGGGACTGGTTTAAGTACGCATATTCCCGTCCAATTTCTAGTGGCTTGTAGGTCTATACAATCCTAAACGGCTGCCTGGCTTTTGAGGGCCTGTTGAATTTCTAAAAAGTGGTATTGGAGGTTTAAACCAAGACTTCTGTCCAAATGTTTTATCCTTATATTGTTTCGAAGGAACAGTCGAACAACTTTTCTTCTGAATGCCCAGCTAAATACTCCGTGTTAAACGTGTAGCGCTCAATATATCCTGACCCCACTGGGGGAAGATAGTAAAATTCATAATTACAGAGATCACTGTACTACAGGCCATTGTATGGAAACCCAGTCTAAACCCAAGTTGCAACAAAATATTGTAGCTCCAATAGTGGTGTGGTGGATACATGTACAAGGTATAAAACTGGCTTGGGCTTCTACCTAAGCTATAAGCTACCCTCCCCCAGGGAAGACATGTTTTCTTTTTTTATCCAGTGCAGGGCTTTAGATTCCTTCTTTCTATGGAGTTCTGTAGAAGGTCTAGCTCTTGTCTGTCGATTTTCACGTCTTTGATGCAGCCTACGAAGCCGGAGTTGTACTCTGAGGGCAGGCCGCTGGGGAGAGCTCCGCTGAATCCACCTGAAATAAAGTAGGAATAGTTTAGTTTAGGTCCATTTCAAAACTCTAAGGTTCATGATTAATTACATATCATCATAGCACATTGTTTCCCATGTTATAACAAAATTACACTCTAATATTTTGCAACTAGATACATTGTTACCATATTTCATCTTTTGGGGCCCACAGAAGTGTAAGTACTGGCCATGGGCTGGTGGATATAAAAGACCAAATGCAATTTTGGCTATTGAAATCAGTCGGATTGTCAGAAAGTTAATAAAGATCTGTAAGCTACAAAAATTTACATGTATGCAGACTTCAGCTGCCTGGCAAAAACAGAAACAAGAAAGCTTCTGAAAAAAGCTGGCCGGTGCGTATTTTGGGAAAAGCCTGGATGTTAAACAAAATCACATGAAAAAATAGTTTTTAAGCATGATCGAATTACTGAATTGATCTGTCTTCTATTAAAAAAAACATTACATGAGATTTGTCTAACAAAGAAAAAAAAATTGTTACAAGTGGGGTTCGAACCCACGATCCACGGCTGCAAAAGCAAATCGCTATCTGCACCCAGAGCCGTAGACCGTTCGGCCACGCTATAACGGGTACATGCACATTGATGACATGTAACTTTTTATTCAGACTGAAAGGTTGGGATATTGGGAGAGGGGCATACTGGCTTAACTATACCAGATGGTGCACTCAGTACATACCTATCCAGAGGACACCATCAGTGTTGAGCTGGGAGGCACCAGGCGGTGACTCTCCCGTCTGAGTGGAGCCTTCCACCCCCACAATCTCCAGTGAGCCCTCCCGCTTGTTCCTGGAGATACAAAGACAAGAGATTGATAGTTATAAAAACACAAAACAGTCAGACTTCTAGTAGAGCGCACAATACCACGCAACCGCTGAAGTCTCGGCCACAACTTGTCACACAAATAATCGAAAGTGAGTTTGGTCAGTCGGTAGTTTTTCTGCCAGTCAGAGCCTGTAAATGTACTTAGCACTCTATGTTCCCATCACTGTCATGGCCGCCGCGCACATGAAAAAGGTGTATTGCAGTAGTAAACACTCACCTGTCAGCCACAATGGTGACCCAACGTCCCGTGTTCACCGTGATCGGAGACTCGATGGTGAACGGTTGTTTTCCCAGTTTGTAGGTCAGCTGGGGTTTCCCGCCCACGATGGCAAGGGCGATGAAGTCACCGCCGCCGGGCTTGTGGTTCCAGAGCAGCAGCCCGTGGTCAGAGGTCGTCCGGAAGGTCACCTCAAAGTGATTGTCGTCCTGGTTGGGCTCCCTGAAGGTCAAAGGTTGGAACGCAAAATGAGAATTGGCGAACAAAAAGAATTCCTATAGTACACACTGTACTGGAACAGTAAGAAGGAAAGGTCTTACTTTAATTTCTTTGGAGTGCCACCTAGCTTGGAGAAAACACACTGCTTCACTATATATGAATGAATTATGTTAGCCCTTATTGTTATGTTAACAAGGATGTTAAACTTTATCCTATACCTCTATTTTGTACTATATGTAATAGCTGTTGCCATACTTTGTACCATGTACAATTGTCGTGCAATAAAGTTCTTCTTCTTCTATAACCACCAAGGGGATATTGTCCTACTATTTCATATTTCAACTGATGTTGATGCATGTAGATTTGCTGTTACTGACCACTATTTACTGTTGAATATCCTTTTGTACCTTGTCTAAATGTATAAACAAATACAAATATTGTGATGGAAGTGTTTTACAAAACAATTGTTGAGACACAAGTGAGACAAAGTAGGAGCCAAAACATCATTGTCCACAAACATGACAAGAACAGTCTCTGAGCTTCTTACTAATTTTCATAGATAAAGGACAGATGCCATTTTGTTTCAGCAGGGTACACAAGCATCAGATACATGTACAAGATCAGAGAGACTTCAAATCATGAGAAAAGAAAGAGGAAGAAGAGAGACTTACTGTTCTCGAATAGAATTGGACTCCCTTGAAGATAAAAGCAGAGAGAGGAAGAGAGAGAAAGCGAACAAGTTTAGACATGCACTACACACGAGTTACATTTTGTACATGTACATGTAATGCTAGTTCACCTTTATCCGCGGGGTAACCTATATCCGTTCTTTTAGAAAAACTAGGGGTTTTAGGGATAGAAAGCCTACAGACAGTGATTTCAAATTGCAATACTCAAAACATAGCAATTTGAAACAACTGCCTGTCGAAAGTGATATCCCTTAATATCGTTTACAAAAAAAACGGATATAGGTTATTCCGCAGATAAAGGTGAAAAAGCGTAACAATGTACAGTGCTCAGGGAGGGGTAGCATGGTGCAACATTGGAAAAAACAAAGAAAGCTTCACATACTTAAACAATCAAACAGAACAAAGTAAAATTTAATAATCAAGCTCACAGGAAAAACAACAGGAAATCAGACTACTGTAAAATATGTTTGGTGGTTTTATGTTTGTAGTTTTCAAGGTGAACATTAAACTTAAAGGCCCCCCTCCCCTCTTTAACACAAAAACTCTGCATGCAGTTTCATGGTGAACAGTCCCTTTTTCCCCTACGTACGTCGAACATTTTTCCCATTTCTATCTACAGTTATACATTTCTTGATTAAGGTATTATTCGAAGATAGATGCTTTATGCACTAGGCTCTCATGCAAAACCAAAGACAAAGAAGGAAGTCACACAGTTGTTGTAGACAATAGTCTGAAAGTACAAAGAATTGTGGAGTGTATAAAGGCACGCACCTTTTGTTGATGGCGTTGGGATAGCTGAGGATGGTTGTCCCGTCAAGGCCGACGCCTTCCTGTCGCAGAGGGGCGGGGTCGACTGACTCACTTGGAGCTGTCAATCAAACAAAGACAACCATGAAAAAAATTGCATTTTTTCTTCCTCTTGCAATGATAAATGTGCTTGGATCACAAAATGTCCTATCAGGTCGCTTATCAGTAAGCCTTACATACAGCTTTTTAAGCTTCTTGCTCGACAACGATGACCAACATTTTTCTTGCTCTTGCAAAGGATAAATGTGCTTAAATCACTAATTGTCCTATCAGGTTGCTCAATAATAAGCCTTACATACAGTAGAGATTTTTAAACTTCTTGCTCTTTCTTACTCCACTTGCTTTTATTTGCTCCTCTCTACAAGCAACTTGCACTATACAGCCTGATATGCATGTTAAAAAAAGATGTAGGGCACACTATCAAACATCTTATATATGGCCTCCTTCGGTCAATATTGACCATGGTAAAATCCTAATTGATATCAGCCCTACAGCGTCGACTGTGGCTTAACAACTTAAGGTACATGTAAGATACATCTTCTTGTCTTGGCTGGACTTCACGAACGAAGATCATCTAGGGGTTCAGCACTAGCAAAGTGAAGCTAACAATATGTACACAGGGCACATACCACATATCAAACAACAATCATATCAATGGATGTTACATACCTTTCTCACAGCGTTTCCCTGTATAGCCAGCGGAACATTCGCACTTGTAGTCCGCCATCATGGGCTTGCACACGCCTCCGTTTTTACAGGGGTTGTCCTTACGGGTGCACCCGTGTTTCTCGAAGTTTTCGATGTCCACAGCGGCGAGGGCACCGTCAACAAGATCAGGCACCTCCACATCTGCGATGACCAGCTAAAGAAAAGAACAGGGATGAAATTCACAACGTACACCCACATCTTGATTTTACATATCAGGCAATTTCATTTACATTGATAGCAGATATCAGCTGCAAGCCTGCAACCAAAATCAGCAACTTTATAGTTTATTTTTAACTTTCTTTGCTACATTATGGCCATTAAGAAGCACAAAATGGTAGCTTTCACATACTAAATGTACAACACATAGTACAAGAAATTACACAAGAAGAAATATGCACAAATTTCCAAACTAAGTTGTCATTCATTTATTGATGGAATCTACCCAAGACGGCCAGTTTGATGTTTCTGTTTTCGACTGCATTGGTGTATTGACTGGCAATGGCAAGCTTGTTATTTTTGTCATTTTTTGTTACCCTCCACCCTGCAATATAAACATGTGCAACTACATGTATAATGTAAACAGGTTTAGATTTATTGCCTACCTTTTGTATGGCGCCTGTGAATCCGGTGGTGATGTCAGCGTCGCGTGCGAAAGTGGAGTAATCGTCGCCACCGCCAATAAACAGATCTAGACCAAGGTTCAGCTGGGACAGCGTACCCTGCAAGGGATCGTGGGAAGGCTGTTAGCAGAGGATGATGGGATGGTTTGGATTTTTTTCTTCTATGTAGATAGTCCTCAAGAAAAGTTGGACATTGAACAGGGGAGGGTGCATGGTCTACGTGTGGATGTTTGTTCAAGTGCAACTGAAGGAAGTGTGTGCAGATGTCAATGTAGGTACTTTATCTGTTTGCCAACTGTGCAGCAACTGCAGATGGTGGCAAAGTCTTGTCATGTTTTTCCTACAAGCAGTATCATAAGCCATGCAAAGCCAAGCCTCATACAATTATTATAATAATGCTCATTGAACAAGCTTAGGACATTCACCAGCAATTGAAGCATGTTTGTCATTGATTGCATCATCTAAAAGCATTAATGTCAATTCACATCAACAATTCTGTGTGATTGTACATCCAACAAGTCATGTGCACGTCATTTCACCAATCACAAAATCATGCAGTAAGATTCCATGCTATTAGAATTATCGTGGTGCATTTCTAACATGCAAATTATTATAGTGCAGCTTCATATATAGTGCAGCGTCTTCCTCAGCAGGTGCAGTTTGCAGCTTTTTTTGGTTAGACTTTTGACTGCAAAATGGAATGGAAAGATCTGGTCACAAATAAATGACTTTCAGAAGCCTCAGAAAATGTCTAATCAACTCCATAGTAATGTTGACTACTTGTATGTAAAGATTAGCTGTAGTCATTCAGATTAAAGATAATAGTTGAAAAAAAAAGAGAATTTCTTCTACAAGAGTACAAAGAAAGTTCTAACTATAATTTCTACACAAGTATAGATTTATTAAAGAATGAAGAAATGATCCTAGTTGGTGGGAAAATGAGAATTTCTTCTACAAGAAAACTAAGAAAGTCCTAGCTATAATTTCTACACGAGTTTAAAATTTTTAAGAATGAGGAAATTATCATTGCCGGAAAAAATTATTTCTTCTAAAAGAAAACTCAGAAAGATCTAGCTATAATTTCTGCAAGAGTTTAGATATTCAAAGAATGAGGAAATGATAATAATTGGTCAAGAAATACTACTGACTACATATGACTGGTATTCAGTTTAGATTTTCAGAGGATTAGAGACAATCATTGTGATTGGTTGAGAGGCTGTTGAGGCTTCTGAAAGTGATGTATCCTGACCAATCAAAGTGCAGATGAGGGGTAAGCCTCATTACCTCCGGTACATTGTTGGATGGCCCACCCTTTTGTGTAGCGGGGAGAAAGCAACAAGTCACATTAGCAGCAAGAAAAGCAAAGCAACGAGATACAGTGAAGGACCAGCAAAAGTGGGCCTCCCCTATTCTTGAAGTAGTACTTTCCTACCAATGCACTGGCTTCTATCTTATATTTGGGACAATGCACTTCAAAAATAGGGGTGGTCAGGCTGTTTGAATGACAGATTCAGTACCAAGGACAAAAACCAATGACAGATTTGCAACAAATCATTTATGGTCATTCATTTTTCTACACTATAAAACTAACAACATTCTTCAGGAATTAACATATAAAGTAGCAAGAATAGGCATTTCAGATCTCATGCAAGCAAGAAACACACTAAGTACACAATAAGAAGAAATGGCAACGTTTTACGCCAAAAAGCAGACAAGCAACTATATGATTTTGGAAACGGTCAGACATTTCAAACAACATTAAGTGTTTTTCGTCAGTGACAATGGACCAATCTTGTTGGAGAGAGTTTTACATCCTAGCTGTGGATTGACATGCAAAAGAGATCTAGTTGAAGAACAGGTTTATCCTAACTATGAACTACTGTAATATGCAAAAAGGGGACAGATTCCAACAAGATTTCTCCATTGTCAATGACAAAAAAAAAATATCCAGTTGCTTGAGTAACTGCTTTTTGGCATATTTTATTACCTGGATGTCTAATCTTCACCGAGGTAATGTTTTAGTTTACATCTATCAAAACACAGGAAGAGAGAAAAACACATTTTGTACTAGGAGAGCAAGTCTTTGGACCACTTACAGGTGACTCTCCTGTGCCCACGACCTTGCCATCCAAGGTCATCTGCCCTCGTCTCAAGTTACGATCCAGCTTGACCTCGTGCCATTCGTTCAGACTGATGGGATCTTCCGATCTGAGATCACAGGAAAAAATGTTGGGATAATTTTGCAACCCTTTTTAAAGCAGTAAACATAGGAAGCATATTTCTTACATGCATGTACAGGACATAGATTTCAAGATGATAGCATGAATGACAAATGACATTCAGAGTCAAACCTGTACATACAAAAATGCAAGGACCACCTGGCCAGAGTGATCACTTTTTTGGTGGTAGCTTACATAATTTTCCCCATTGACACAAGCACTATGAAATTCAATCTAAAACAAGGATATTTTTAAAAGAACTCACCACAATCTGTTCAAACTGGGGCCCCATTTTGGTAGAAACTTTAGTTTGCTAAATATATTTAGTCCCTTGTTTAACCTTCCCGACAACTTATATTTCAGAATGCAACTTTTTTAGACAAACTTCTGTCTTTGCAATGCTCGCTTCAGTTTTGGAGTTCTCAGAGGCAGGGTTGTAGCCAGCCCAAAATCATTTTCCGTCCCCTCGATTTGAATGGCTTTGGCACAGCGTTCCTAGGGGGGTCCAGGGGCATGGTCCCAAGGAAATTTTGAAATCTAGACCCTCTGAAACACTATTTCCTGCATTTGGAGGGTTAAATTTTGCTCACAGAGGACAGAATGGGTAAAATTTTCCGTCCCCAGCTGCAAAAATTCCGTCAAAGGACGGAAGGACGGGTGCTGGCTACAACCCTGCTCAGAGGATTGAATGTCAGTGGCCATCTTATTTGGTAAAATGTCAGTGGAACATCATCGTATCTACGTACCTGATATCAGCAGGACCCTTCCCCAAGTTAAATCTGAAGACCAGGTATCCGTCCTTCAGGTTCAAGGACACAAAGTCTCCCTTGCCGTCAGTCTTCTGTCCGTTGTACAGGAGCATGCCGTTGTTCTTGGTTGCGTAGAAGATGACCTCAGCACTCAGGGACTTGCTGACGGCAGTCAGACCTGGGCGCTGGATGTAGGAGTTACCGCTGAATTCTGGGATGAAGGTCTGGACGTCTTCAATTTCTGAAAGCAAGGTATGGAAAATAATTAATTTCACAACTGTACAGTATTCAGTGCTTGAAAGTTTACACTAGAAAGATGCAGGCGAACAAGTAACCATCATATACTATCATTAGATTTCCAACTACATGTACTTAATGACATTAACCAACTATATTACCATGTTGTCCCATCGTGCAATATTCTATAACAGTATAAGCTGCATCTACCATTCTTTAAGTCTTTGGTATCACAGGGATCAAACTAACCCCCTATTGAAGGCGAAAACTGTACCCACTCGGCCATTGCATTTTTTTCTTAAAATACAGTAGAAGCCGCTTAATTGCACGGCCTATTTGCCAGTGAATTTCGTACAATTATCCGTCTGGTGCAATAATGCAAAGGTATCTAGCTTGACTGCACCGGTTTGGGATTTTGGGATTTCGTACAATTAGAGTCTCTAACAGAAGTGTGCGTTAATCCATTGTGCAATTAACTGGCTTCTACTGTACATTATCATACTAGTACATACCTTCATCACAGAGCCTTCCCCTTCTCCCTACAGGACACTTGCACAGGAACCCTCCCTCAGGTTTCATGGTGCACAGTGCACTGGGGTGGCACGGGTTGGGGTCACAGGGGTCGCTGGCAGCATGGCCGCACAGGGGACCTTGGGTGCAAGGGTCATACAAAATTATAAACAATAGGCTAAAGGTCATATCAAATATGTATATAAATGAGATCTGTATATGTAGAGAATGGTAAAGCAAACAGAAAAACCAGAGTTTTAAGATTCTTTATTTTATGGTGTTTGTAATTTAAGTATCTGCTCAGTGCAAATAAAGATGTGATTTCACTTTTCAGTTATTTCTGCTCTGTAAGGTAATTGTTGTACAGTTTCAAATAAATAAATGCTCTATGCACTCAAACTGTATACCCCTTTCAAATAACTGTATACCCATTGTTTCAAAAAGGACCAACCCGTCGACAAGAAAAAAACAACAGTTTCTCACCATGGAAGCCTTGCTTGCAGACGCATCTGAAGTTCCCGTCGTTCGTCTCCTCACACTGTCCCTCGTTCTGACACGGCTTGGCTTTGCAGGGGTCTGACCCGCACTCGCTCACGCCCACACCGAACATCATGTCCTTGCCGTTGGGTCGAAGGTCGTACATCTTCTCCTGACCCTTCTGGTCGATGACCTTCAGCTCGCGGATGCAGCCCTTAAATCCACCAGTCACACCAATGCGCTGGTACACCCTGTGTGATAGAGAATGGGTAGGCACTTTATATCTCTTTCCTCAACCGACTCGGGTGACAATGAGTACCTAGTTTCTGTAAGTGACGTCATCTTGGATGGGATGTTTCAAAATGTTTCAAGACAGTCACACCACGAGCATGTTTAAGATCCCACCTCTCTTATCAAAAAGAGTAGGGCCATTCCCATTAGCTTGTGTTTACACAATCTCTTGTTGGCTGGAGTTAATGACCTCCTACAACTGTAGAGCTGGCCGCTAGGAGTGCGATTTTAGTCAGGCTATCTTCCTAGTAGATCAAACCTTACAGTCCAGCCTTACGTAGAATGCACTTATGTACTTACATGTACTGTACGAAACTGGTGTGTTACATGCAAATACGCATTAAACAGATTCACCACATGCCCTACCTTTCTCTGTCCTCTGGCGGGATGTTGCCCACATAGAAGTCATCGTCTAGGTTCAGTCCTGTCGTTTTCCCGGGGCTGGCGCCAGTGGTGTCCGGCTCGTTGCCGATGCGGATGTAGCCGTCACGTTTCACGCGAGACGCAGACACCGTGTACCAGCGGTTTGGCTCCAAGGGGAGGGAGTGTATGATTTCTGAAGGGCCTGATCCAAGGTCATATCTGTGAAGGTCACAGTCAGTCTGGTTAGCATGACCAAGGAGTGACAGCCAATGAGAAATGAACAAATGAATGATGAAGAATTCAAACTCTGTCCTTCCAAAAAAATTTTCTTTTCATTACTGTAATCATTCAAAAACTTTACTCCTTACACCATACATTTCAATGTAGCTTACATGTTGTTTTATACATTCCATAAAATGTTACTGACTTAAAGATGTTATTTTCACATGCTTTGATGTCACATGTTGCCAAGATATACACACAGAATGACTTTTAGATATACATACAGAATGAGATTTTAGGGAATAATGTCCCCCCAGTGATGAAATTCCTGATCATTTTCTGCCACTGCAGTGGTGACCAGCAAAAACCTTTCATTGCAAATGACTCAATTTGAAGTTTCTGCATTTAATACCATTTCCAACAGCAGTCTACAGAATCGATTTTAAGGAACGTAGAACTTACTGGAACTGGAGTTTCCCATTGACGATAGCAAGAGAGATGAAGTCCTTTCCGCTCTTCTGTCCGTTGTAGACCAGGAGACCATCCTTCCCAGTGTACCTGAAGTCCAACATGATGGTCCCGCTAAGGAACACCTTGATAGTCTTAAAGGCGATGTAGGAGTCTCCTCCGAAGGCTGGCTGGTAGAAGAACACCTCTGTAAAGAAAAAAACAACAAACAGATTTTAGTATGTTTTTCTTTTGCTGTTTCACTGGTTGACCACACAGGATGCCAGTGCACGTGGTGTCATCTTTAAATTTGCTTGTTCCTAAATGCTATCACACCTGCCATTCTGGCTATAACTTAACCTTAAAGACAAAAACATTGCTAACTACTTATAATCTACAACATTTCAGAAATTGAAGAGTCTATGTAGTCTAAAACAGGGTGGAGTGTGGTTTCTAAATTAAATTACTTTTCATAGATAAAAATTGAATTCCTTTGTGATAGCATTAAGGCTACCTGGAGTTATCAAACTATGCAATTCAATTTAACCACTTTATTCTATTTTGCATTCTATTGTACAAGACAGTGACTGTCACAATGTCTTAATAAAAGTTACCCTTGTACCATATCATGATGTGCATCTAAATCTACATAGTAGATTCGCCACAAGTTTCACAACATTAAATGAACTGATTTCCTACCTTCTTCACACACTGGACCAGTCCACCCAGCTGGACACGAACACTCGAAGCTCCTCCCGTTGTTCATCTTCTTACACGTTCCGCCATGCATGCAGGGTACGCTGCTGCAGGGGGTACGATCTACCGGGGGCGGCGTAACCGTGACCGGCGGGCGTATCGTCTCTGTCGTCTTCAGTGGTGGGAACGTAGACATCTTCTTTGTTGGTGTGACCAGATTTTCCGACGCTGTTTATAAGGACGGGGGGAAGGAATGTATTCGTTAAGAATTATACAGGATGGGTTGTTCTGAAGGGCTTTTGATTCAACCAACCTCAGTGTCGTATAAAACATGATAGCGAAAAAGGCCAGAAGATGTAAAAGGACTTCAAAAAGATCAATGACGTGGCTTCGAATAGGAACAAATGTAAAACGGCAAATATGTTGTCGAACAAAGAATTTGACTAGGAATACTGGTGAATCGTGAAAGCATTGTAGACTTCTAAATAAACTGTTGGGATAATTGTGAGAAGGTGTCTATGGGGATACATGAGGTGAAGGGTCAGGAATGGTAGCCTGGGTGCTATCTGAGTTTAGTTTTCCTAACTTGGCTCCTATAATTATTGTGGGGATATAGGAGACCAAGCAATCTAACTTAGATGGCACCGAGTCTACACCAATGGCTAGTTGGAAGTGAAATGGGAAAGGGGGCTTACTTAGGGCTTCAACAAGATTTTCTTCACAAGGGTCTGAGTTTTGAGAGGAGTGGATTCGGGTGTTTGAGTCATGAGGTGGGACACAGTGAGAGGGTGGGTGAGGCTGGGTTAGCTGAATCAATAAGGGCAGAATACGGGCACAACGTCTTGATAACAATGGGCACAGTAGGCAGCCTTCCTCTCTATACAAGCAAGTGGTGAAAGACAATACTTGTTCCAATGAAATTCTATCAATGACTTTTCAACACGCCATAAGAAAAGGATGTTACTTTTCTGGTGCATGATTGATGAAATTTTACAATTCAAACTATCAATTGAGAAAAGGACAGCGTCTTTTGATTCATAACTTTTCAAGTAGTCAGTCACAGAGTATATAAGACTTTCAAAAATGTTTCAATTACTTCGCAAACCAAGCAGATAAAAAAGTTCAAATTAAGAAACACAGCTTTCTCTTGGATTCAAAAATTTCCACAATTTTGCAGTATTTCGGCATGTACAATAATCAATTTAATTTTGAACATATCTTCATTCTTGAGATGGAAATGATGTCTCTTGTTACACTTTGTTATCTAGTCATTGTGCCTATATTTCTCTCGCCCAACATTAACACACCATAACGTCACACTCACCGCTCGTGGGGGGCACACGAGTGGACTCAGTTGGCAAAACCGTTTCCTTTGTACCTTCGGGCATGCTAGGTTTGTCGGTCGCGTTTTCTGAAGCAGGGGTTCGTGTTAGGTTGGTAGGACATGTCGTGTTGCGACCTGAGCAGAAGGGGTCGTTTCAGAGGAAGGATAGAGAACCCATCACCGCACACCACAGCAGCAAGGGTTAGAGGTCAAAGTGCAGAGAATTTGGGTCAAAGGGCGAGAAGAGTGAAAAAGAGAAACTTTCATCAAGGTTTGCAATTAGATAGAAGAGAGATAGTTTGAGATTTCAGACTGGTTTAATAAGAAAGGGTTAGGTTTTAGACAATATGTTGTACTTTTCATTAGCTTGAGAAGTTCCTGTGAGTAAAGAGAACTGCAAAGCAAGGTCAAACAACCACAACGGCAAAGGTCATGCAACAGGTCATCACAAAACTTCTCTAAAATTATTAATGTAAAATCAAGAACACCATCCATGCATGCAGAGTACTTTTTACAAGACAATATTTAGTGAAATAGAGATTTTAAAGCTAAGGTAAATAGAAACTTTATTAAACAGAAAAAGATATTTCATATTGCTGCAAACTTTGCCAGTTCTGTACCTGCATGTAAGTTGGCATGTTTTATTTAAAATCAATACTTTTCCCAATCATTTTGTCAATTGTTTCACTTGATATTTCAAAAACCTGAAGTACAGACATACTTTTTCATCAAAAGAAAATTAATTTATTGTCACACTTGCCAAAAAATAATAATACTTGCCAGTAACAACATGACTAAAAGAATTACCAACAAACTTTCCAAAAGCTTGTTGGTAAGCGCTTTATTTTGTGTACGGATATAAAGTCTTAAAAATTGTATCATTATGTTAACTACCATCACAGATGAACTTACATCCAAGCTTTCCAAAAGTTAATGAACGACAGAGTTTGCAGCAAAGTTAAACAAAATCAGGAAAATGAAAACCAAGCCGGAGCAGAGATACACAGCTCTCACCTGTCGGAGTTACAGCCGCTGTCGTAACATCTGCAGAGAGACCACCACCATGGGGTTAGAGGGCACAGGTAAGAGGTCATAGATCACAGTTCAAGGTGAAAGCCTAGGTTGTTTCTCTTAATATGCACAGGTATAGATAACTGCTAAAGATTCATGCTTTTTTTAGACTAAAAGATAATATCGA
>NC_049992.1:18296866-18329410 GCF_000003815.2 Branchiostoma floridae | reverse complement strand
AGTGATTGTAAGGTATACAATGTCGCATGTATGCGTTGCAGTCTAGAATAAAGCAAAATATATTTTTCTGAGAATGGAGGGACGGGCCGGGATACAGCCCTGACTCATACAAAACATCAACAGGACAACATCATGTATTGTCAACAGAACCTTCGGATAATGGCTCGTTCACTGTTGACTATGATAAGGGGTGTTATGAAAGTGGGCCAGTACATTACCTTATGATGCATGGATGACATCAATGAGGTACGGATTACAGTGAGAATTACACATACAAATGTTCAGGCTTTCTTAACAACAGTGGTATTTGATGGAAGGATCACAATGCACACAAAGTACACGCACATATCCCAAGGATTATATTCTGCCTTATTTCTCAGCTCCTTGAACTGCACTACAACCTTATTGTCTTAGCAAAACAAGATAATGTCAAAACTGCCAAAGAAGACCAAACATGATCTAGAGATCGGGGCCCAAGAAAATCTGGTCTATATGTACATTTGATTTACACAAAATCCTTACATATTCTGATGAAGTTACAAATATTCCATACACATGAGCAGGACAACTAACATATATATAATACACAATTTGGCTGGCCTGACTAGGGTTATACAGGTTTCACACTGATGCATATACATCTGAATGATCTGGATGCATAGTCCCCAGTGCTGGCTAACCTGTTCTACAAAGGCCTGTGTAAACT
Source organism: Branchiostoma floridae (assembly GCF_000003815.2). NCBI lineage: Eukaryota > Metazoa > Chordata > Leptocardii > Amphioxiformes > Branchiostomatidae > Branchiostoma > Branchiostoma floridae. Next base: position 18,328,704 of record NC_049992.1, on the reverse strand, counting down.
ACATAGTAAATACTTGTAACACTGATCATGGTGCATGTTCTCCCCAGAGTTGGCTGACCTGTTCTATAAAGGTCCATGTAAACTACATTGTAAATACTAATGTAACACTGATCGTGGTGCATATTCTCCCCAGTTTTAACTCACCTGTTTTACAGGGCCCTGCGTACGCCACCTTGATGTCCTGCTGGTAGCGACAGGCGATCACCCTCATCTGGCACTCATCCGCAAATGTCTGTCCATCTGAGCCACAGACCTGTGTTGGATAGAAAAATCAGTACATGGTTACAAAGTGCCAAGGGGGAAAATTATTCAGAATAGTACTTAACTTATCTCTGGCTTGGCTTGGACATTACAGATAAAAAGGCAGTTCCTTAGAACATCTTGCAAAATTAGCAAATAAAAAGCCCTCCATAGCTATATAACGGTTTCCATTTTCCAACAGATTACAGCTTTCAATTATCAACACAGTAATAACCTATCCCATAGATACATACATGTAACACCTTTTGTAGTTGGAATAATCTTCAATAATTATATACAAATACATAATCTGAAATAGTGAAGAAAATCATTAAAAGTCCTTCTTTGTAAATAATTTTAACTTGCTAAAACATTCTGTATCTAAGAAGGAAAAAGTATTCTGTCAGTATTGTTCAGAGGAAGATGACAGAAAAACACTTAGTGGTGCGTACCTAAAGCCCAGACTTGGACTTGGACCTAAAAATGTTTAGGTCCAAGTCCAAAAAAAACCTAAATGTCCAGACTCAAGTCCGGACTTGCAAAAAGCTATCTATCACTTATATTCCCTTTTCTTGCTCTAAACCATCTAAAATCTTCCATAGACAGTGAAATTTGCGATGGAAAAGGACAAAAAACGTTTCGTGTCTACACTGGCTGTATATAATTTGCATAATTCACATTGCATTTCAGTTCATGCTAACATGCAATTTTATATGCACCATCCCCCCTCCCCCTCATAAAAGAAAACTTTCCAGCGCACATAATACGCAATGATGGGTTCAGGTCTGGACCTGAACCTGAACTGCTGGACCTGAATCCGGACCTGAACCTGAATATGAGTTTCGGTACGCACCACTACGTGTGTTTATGCCAGTCAAAATTAAGGTAATATTCACATTTTCCAAAAGAGCTAAAAGCAGGACCTTGTGTTTATAGACTTACCCTCCAGTCCACTGGTCTCTGATGTGTGTAAGAGTGGAGAAGATAGCAGAGAGCACAAGCATTAACAGCAAGGACAGGCAGAGGAAAGAGCAAGGAACTGTGTACAATATTCATGCCTTACAATTACTTCAAATGTACACATACAGAGGAACATGCAAAATTTGCAGTGAAAAGATTCCCACATTGGTGTTTAGAATGGAGGTAAAGGAGTCTTATTGTGTTAAGAAAACATATATAAACTCGGCACAAAAAGTTTGGAATATGAACTTTGGCTGATCATAGTTCCGTTGTTTCTGCATCAATTTTAATGTGTGATATATCAATAGAAAGCGTGTGTGATTTCCTTTCATATGGTATCAAACTCCTTATAATTATAAATTCGTGAAACGAGCACCAGGGCTACTTATGTCAGTGGGTCGCGAAAAAAAAGTGCCCAAATTTCAATTTTTGTGTTCAACTCTATATCATCCTGCTGGTATGGGTGTGGGTGTCAAGGATTCAATCTGTCCTTTTTCACGTAATCTTTGGTATACAGAACTTCCAAGTTTATCTTTAACATTTGGTAAGAGTATATGTGCCCTTTTGACTGTTGGATGACCGAATCGAGGCGTAGATGCGGCAAGGAGAATGCCACGCTGACTGTCGCATGGATAGAGCGTAACAGCGCGTAGCGCTTGGTGTGCTGTATGTATGGCTGCCACAGGAAAAACAAGGTTTAGTATCTTCCCAGACAGGACAACCTCAATACTGTGAGATACAGGGACACTATTCTCCATTCAGTCGCAATGCCTCACCCCTTCAATATGGGGTCGAATGACATTCTGTAAGATTACACCGCCCGTCCACGCACATAGTCTGCAATGGTCCTTGCTCTGTGGACTGTGGACTGGCGTTGTAGTCTAACACTTGCAGAATTGCATTTGGTCCCTCACACATACTGATAAGGTATAACATTGCGACTGCATGGAGAATGGTGTCCCTATATCTCACAGTATTGAGGTTGTCCTGTCTGGGAACATGATAAACCTTGTTTTTCCTGTGGCAGCCATACATACAGCACACCAAGCCCTACGCGCTGTTACGCTCTATCCGTGCGACAGTCAGCGTGGCATTCTCCTTGCCGCATCCACACCTCAATTCGGTCATCCAACAGCCAACAGGGCACATATACTCTTACCAAATGTTAAAGATAAACTTGTATGTTCTGTAGACCAAAGATAACGTGAAAAAGGACAGATTGAATCCTTGACACCCACACCCATGTCAGCAGGATGATACAGAGTTGAACACAAAAATTGAAATTTGGGCACTTTTTTTTCGCGACCCACTGACGTAAGTAGCCCTGGTGCTCGTTCCGAGAATTTATAATCATAAGGAGTTTGATACCATATGAAAGGAAATCACACACGCTTTCTATTGATATATCACAAATTAAAATTGATGCAGAAACAGCGGAAATATGATCAGCCAAAGTTCATATTCCAAACTTTTTGTGCCGAGTTTATATAGTATAGGCTAAAGTAGTTCCACATTTAGTACATTCTTCTGACCTCTCCTAGTCTCAAGGAATTTTTCAAAGCTTGGTTCTTTCTTCCTTCTCTTTCACAACATGGTACATGTATATATGGAATGAGAGAAGTCAGAAAAATAAGAACTATCAATCCTTATTTCCATGCAAAATATCTTTAATTAATTGACTAAGGAATTGTTATACCCTGTCTTGTTATAACTAGCCGTCTGTTGCCTACCCGTGTCAGGGATCCCAGCAGCAGTATAATCAAACAATGGATACTACCACTACATACTGCCATACCTTTGTTTCGATTGTACCCCTCTTGCACTCGGTGGGACAGACACACTGTGCCATGTCGCGGCCCATCTTCTTACAGACTGCGCCGTACTTGCACATCAGCTGGTCACATGACTCCGCCACCTCAGGCTCTCTCTGGGTCGCTGTGGGGTCAAGGGTGAAGAGCATTATGGGTAAGTGAACTGCACGTTGGGTACTACGTTTGTAAGAAAATGGAATGATCCGTGAATGGTTTCATCAGATTGTTAAGTCACTGAATGTAGCAACATTTTTTATAAACAACCAAGTTTTTCGCGGACATTTATGTACCAACTGTAACTATCTGTCAGTCAGTTAGAATTAACCTGAGGAAGGTGATAGACGGTTACCTAAATGTATGTTGAATAGAACACTTGGTTGTGTCTAAAGAATGCTGTTATTCATAACAGAATGATATATTCTCACAACTTGGCAAGCTAAGTCCTCTAGTATGTATGACAAATATGATGTTAGTTTTCATGACATATTTGACTACTCCATATCAATACAATGTAATGAACACAAACAATTAAGTTTAATGAACATATTCATCCTAATCTTTCTTTATCCTATGCCTTAGTAACATCATAAACGCTAAGGAACAAATTAGACATATCATTGAGATGAAACCTACATGTACCAACTGTAAGTGTGTGTATTAGTTGTGAAGTTGGATAAAGAAAGAAAAAAATGCACACTAAAGCCGACAGTCAGAGAAGCAGAGTTAGCGGCTATTCTAGCAGAATCACCTAATAGATACCTTTTCTTTCGTCCACACAGAGCAATTAAGACAATCACCCCTATTCTCAACAGTGAGCAAGTCTTCACCAATGTTATGTAGAGGATTTTTGGAAGGTACCAATTTATATGAGGATGCGTCTACAGAATGACACAATCACCCCAACTCTTGATAGTGAGGAAGTCTTCACCAATGTACAATTGGAAGGAACCATATTTTGAAGGGGGTGTTTGGTTGAACTGTGTGGCTGGAAGAAAAGTTTGCAGGAAAAGCGGACGACTCACGCTCTCGGCAGCCTGTTGGTCCCATGACCTGACCCTTGCGGCAGCGATCACATTTCATTCCCGACACTCCCGGTTTGCACACGCACTTGCCGGTCATCTGATCGCAATCGTCGCGGACTGAGCCACCCTTTGAGCACTCGCATGCTGGCAGGGTGAAAGCCACAAGGCATGCACATCAAACAAAACTGCCTACTGTGCACAATTACGGAAATCAACTGGCTACTACTACGTACACACACGACTACAGAACTGCACAATTGGTGTCCAGACAGCCACTCTGCTGAAAAATACTACTGATTTGAGGATATCATCGTGCGAAATGACAGAAAAAGAGACATAGCTGCGATACTCAATATGGTGCCATGCGGTAGACAAGCAGGGAAAGAGAAAGGTTTGAAAGCTGGACCAATTGTGCTGAGTACATCAAAAGCACTGTACATACATCATTCACCATTATCATAGCTGTAAGCACCTTCATGAACCATTATATCTGTTTTGAACTATCAAAAATCACCTGAAACCTTCTCAAGAAAAGATAGTTTGCAATTCTCACCAAGCATCTCTTACAAATCAACCAATACTAAGACTTCCTTTACACCAGAGAGCAGTTCAATTTCACCTGGTTTGGCTTTGAGGCATTCAAAAAAATAAACACTGTAAACAAATACAAAGTTGACCTCCAAATAGAGTCCAAACCAAAGGGGCTGAATTGTTGGTTATACATGACTGTATGACTCACGCGTGCAGCCGATCTTTCCATCCTGCATGCCACGGAAGTTCCAGAATCCCGGCTCGCATCGGTCGCACTTCTTGCCGCCAACGCCAGGTTTGCAGCTGCACTGTCCAGACTGGGAGTCGCATGTCTGTGCGTAGGAGCCCAGTGTGTTGCACTTGCACACACCTAATGGGGGTTAATACACATGAGTGCAAGTTGAACAAAAAATGAATGTATTAATGAATGAATGAATGAAGACCTTTATTGCACATTTTTGCCCCACTGGGCTAAGTACAGGTCACACGGTAAGAAGCACATATATGTAACAATGGGAACAATCATACACATCTATATATGTAGATGTGCGTCTAATCTATTCTAAGACATTCGACTTCCTCTCGCTTCTTGATAATTGTATAAATGTAGCTAGCTGTATGGTTGGTTAGAGTTGGTTTGTCAAAAGCTGTCAGGAATATAAATTTCTCTTTACTATTCAAGTATCTAAAGTGGGGATATTTACTTAACACATAGTCAAATAAAATGCTCCTATCGCTATCATACAAAGGACAATCCATAGTAAAATGTACTTCATCTTCTACTTTCCCTAAACTACAATTAATAGTACCATATGATTCTGATCTGAGTTGTTCATCATCAATTTGAGGTTTCGATTTGCACCCCGAATTAGGCAGATGAAACGCAGGGGAAACATCAGATTCTCCAGTATTATGTACCTTAAAAGTTTACAAACTGAAGAAAATTCTTTCAAAGTTATTCGTGAGCAAGAGTTTATCTTTACCATCTCACCTCTTGTTCATTTGTTTATACTGTATACCCAGTAAACCACCTCATGGTGTAACACACCAGGTTTGTAATGAAGAGTACAAGCTGCATATCCAGACAGATATATTTGATCCACTCACAGCTGAGGAAAGACCCCAGGCCTATTCTTTTCAATAAGTGTAGTGTTTTTGCGGGTGCGTAGCGCCGGCTTAGAGGCGAGAGAAGCGGTTAGTTCAACCATGGATGGATGCATGGATCGGTCAATTGAACTAAACTCTTCTTATAGCCCTTCTGTACGAACGATTACGCAATCAGCTTGCGTGGCCGAGCGGTCTACGCGCTGGGTGGATATAACGATTTGCTTTTGCAGCCGTAGATCGTGGGTTCGAACCCCACTTGTAACAATTTTTTTTCTTTGTTAGACAAATCTCATGTAATATTTTTTTAATAGAAGACAGACCAATTCAATAATTCGATGTTTAAAAACTCTTTTTTCATGTGATTTTGTTTAACATCCAGGCTTTTTCCAAAATACGCACCGGCCAGCTTTTTTCAGAAGCTTTCTTGTTTTACATGCCCCAGATAAGGACCTCTGGTACCCATAAGCAGCAGACTAAAAAAAAATTTAAATTACAATGTACTTAATATATAATAAAGATTTTGAGACTTACTTGGACAGCCAGCGAATCCAGCCCCTGCAGCGGGAGTCTTGCCATCCGGACAGCACTTGTAGGTTGTCTCCTTACAGTCAGTCTTAGGGGCAGGGGGGACTGAGAAACAGCACACAAGCCATGAACACCATGTCGAAGAAGGTCACACAGAGGCAATGAGAATAAACATCGTAACACTTACTCCCGCAACAGGATAGAATTTGAAAATGGTCAGACGTTTCAGAGAGCATATCCCGACACTTAATATCTAGTCACTCACGAAAGACAGAAGGAGTTGTCTGAATCCTCTGACTGTAGCAAATTCCATCCAGTTGCTGAATGAGTAATTGTTATGTAGCACCATGGATATTATGCTGTTTATTCTTTAACCTTAAGAAGCTACAAACTTATGAGCTAAATCATAACATGCCCATAATGAAGAAATATAAGAACGATCCACAAAGCTCTCATTAATTCCTGTATAGTTCCTTCATATGGGTAAGAAAGCATGCAGGCTGAAACAAAAGTTTAAACTACATGTAAGCCTATACATGTGTGTCCAAAACATTGAACAGAACAGAACTGGCATACCTGAAATAGAACCTTAATACAATATCTAAATTAAGCAAAAATTAACCTGCAACATGAGCTATGTACGAAATAAACTTTGTTTCCTAATACTAGAACAGCCAGCCTGAAGCTCTTACATTCCTCCAGGAATCCTGAAATATGTTAGGAAAAGCAGCTATGGCAGAAGGGTTTTGGGGAAGAAGAACCCATCTCATGCAATCTACTTTCCTTAACCAAGACACACCTCCCACATTATGAAATACAAGCAGGGAATGGGGAAAGGTGGGACTTGAGTACTACTGCTAAGAAAGTAGAAAAATCAACATCTTGACGAATACAATTGTCTTGTGTAATTTTCTTGGTATCAATACTAGCTTTGATTTGAATGAAGAAGCTTCTACTGTTTTTAACTTTTTTTTTGATAACTGTGCTATTTTGTCTATTAGACAAACATAAATTTGAATACATAGTCAATTTGTACATTCATGCAGATGTACTACAAGTCTCTCCGTTTCCCCACTGGTGTTAGCGCCCTTCCATATGAGAGAACACACACTTACCATCCGAGAAAAACTGTTGCCGAAACACTTTCACTAGGATGCAAATGGGAGGTCACAAGTGAGAAGAAGATGAGGTGGGCGTGTCAGTTCCCACGGCAACAACGACTCTCCATACAGACTAACGTTCAACATTAGCATTTGAATTCGTATTCTTTCAACACTACTGCGGTAGTGTGGTTGATGTATACCTTGATGTATAGTTGACATTATATTGCTTTTAGCTTCTTATACTGTTATAGTAGAAAATTGCTTTTCCACAGTGCTATTTTGCCGTCAAGCCTCACAGAACAAAATATACATTTAAGCACTTTGACACAACCAATGAATACTGGGCATCATTTTGGTTGATTCTTCAAAAAGTCACACTTCATGAATTTGAACATTTAGCTTGGAAATATTCTAAAATAAATGGTTGGAAATTTGGGTCTAAAAATGGAAGATTTATCACTTTACAAAAACTGAGAACTAATCTTTCTGCTGCTAGTTTTGCCATCATTTCATGTTTTTTTAAAAGCTGACATATCAGCAATTCTGATAATCTTTTTGAGAGAGATGTACAGTGGTAGAGTAATCAGGTTATTTTACACTTCACCACCATATGGCATGCACACTATAGGCCACCATAGGCACCTTATGTGATGCAGATGCGATTGAGCGTTTGAGTCGGCGAAATAGTGAGAGGTTTTTCATAAGGGCTTGTACAGAATGGAGATTTTGGTTTAGAGATTCAATGGTTGCCAGTTCAGTATTATATTAAATGACAGATACGAGTCTGGAATGGCAGAAATTGGTACATATCCTGCAGTTTAGGAGAAGGGGCATTTTTTTCAGCATACAAGACCATCACCAATAATGATGTTACTTTTCCGTATAGAGAGTCGATGGTTACCGAGTACAGAAAGCATTAAGAGTTGATAAAGGAGACAAGTTAAGAGAATTAGAAGTAGCTGCAAAAAGCAGGCGGAGCAAGAATTGTCAGGAGATTATTATGATGACGTAACTGTTACGGCAAAAAGAGAGCATGATGTAGTCTATGTCAGAAATGGTGACACGCTTGTACCTCGATCAGGGCAGGGCCCGTTGCTCATCAATCGGATGTTTCTTTGCAAGGTGCAGGCAGCAAGCTTCAGGCGGCATTCGTTGTCGTAGGTCTCTTTGTCGCTGCCACACACAGGCTTGATGTCCTAAACAAAACAGAAAGGAACACAAGTTGTTATTATGGAAAGGTATAGGATAGTACTAATTTTCTTACCTTCTGACATTTCAATGCCTATCAGGCATCTTCCTCAGAGCTTCTAAATGGAGTTCTGCTTCTCGCTGCTATGTGTAGCCGATGTAGGTGGCGCTTTTGCGGCGAGAAGCAGTATTCCAGTTAGAAGCTTTGAGGAAGATGTCTAATAGGCATCGAAACATCAGCAGGTAAGATTAACTACAATATCTACTATCCTATGAGTATGACCTACCAACCTGATGAAATTATTCTCGGTTGAATACTTTAATCTTATCTGTGGAATGGTGACTCCAAAGCATTTTTTCAACCTTCATTTAGTCTTGATACAAGCCATTTTGCAAGATTTCAAGGGTGGAGGAGGTCAGAGGTCTTGTCTTCTTAATAGTACACACAATGATTTACATTATAAAACATTCCACAATCACTTTCGAGGAAGTCAACATAATATCGGCCCACCTTCTCATTGTTATCATAATGTATGATAATTTTGAGAGAAGACAAGTCAATGTTTATGGCTTTAAATTTCTGAAAAATAAAGCTTCATTGTTACCCCGGAACATTTGGTCTCACAGATGCACTCCTCTCCCTCAGAGTCAGGGTCCATGTCCATACACTTCCCGCCAAAGCGGCAGTTGGTTCCCTCGTCGCAGAAGTCAAACTCGTCGTCGGGGTTGCGGGGTCCACCCCCAGAACCTTCGTCCGGCTCTTCTGATGGAATTCAAGAGTCAATCGATTGCAGTGAGTACAACGTGTTAGTAGAACCTTACCGAACTGGGCTGGGAGGCTGGAAATGTGGTTAGTTAGTAAGTTAGTGCTGATACTGTTGGAAAAATACTAAATCTATGGGGACTAAACATCAGACTAATACTATATTTATCAAATCTATCACAGTCAAACCCGTCCAAAAGACCACTCATAGAAGAACATCTGGTCTATGAAGACAGGTGGTCACTGTAGACAGTACTATTAATTCTTGTGTCAATTGGGAAAGACTACCAAAAAGGGTCACATTGGCCTGGAGGTTCATATTTGGAGGTAGAAACTGATTGTACAAGTTTGACTATTATGATTGTGTATCAAGATAGTTAACACAACTTTAATGACAAAACAGCACGATACAGATACAACAGATCTATCATTTCCCATCTTTTTCAGATATGGCTGAAGATATGCCAAATAGCAGTTATTCACTGAAATAGTAATGTCTGACCGTTTCCAAAATCATACCCGTTGCTTGGTGAGTAACTGCTTTTTGGCATATCATATTACATGTATGTCTAACCTTCCTTGATGTATTGCTGAAGATATTAACATATTATGACAGCAATGCTTAACTTTGGAGAGAGATAATGCAACCGTCTGTGACCCTAATTATAGTTAAACCTGACAAAAGATGTTTTCCTAATACACTATACATGTATATCTACAAAATGTAATTCCTAAGCTAAGTTGAACAATTGAAGAGTTACATAAGAGATTACTTCTATTCTCTACAGATTTGCCAACAACCGTACCTCCTGATCCGGACCCAGAACCTTCGAATTCACACGGTCCGGGCGCCTGCACCACGACGGACAGTCCGTCCCGACAAGCCTCCACCGCCAGCTTGCACTCGCTGCCGTAGGTCTTGCCGTCGCTCCCGCAGACGGGGTCGTAAATCGCAGTACAGGCGGTGGGACACTGGCACTTGTCGTCCACACACTCCTGGTAGGGGCCGCAGCGCGTGCCTCCACACTCCATATCCTCTGCAAGGGGCAGGCAAGTGGAAAGCGTAAAATATATCTTAAATCCAGTTTATTCAAGGCTGCTTGGCTGAAGAACTGCCCAAGGCTATGGAGGATAGGGAAGGATGGAGGAAGAGAGTCATGGCCATCCGTGCAACCAGCACACCCGGATGATGATGATGATTCAACTGAAAAGCTCACAAATTGCGCAAGTTGTGACAAGGACAAAATCTATGTCCTTCAATGTACCTGAAAGATGTCTATACTTTCATGTGGTTTTCTATGAAATTCACGCCATTATATTTGCATTCTAATTGATTTTCGAGTTAGGTTTTCGGTCCCATAGGATATGTACACATATCACTTACGACTGAAAACGCCTATCACTAACCGAAAATGCGATTCTACAACAAAGGGGCACTGTATAAGTGATAAATAAGCCAAACAAAGCGACAACGTAGCAGATTGATTTCCACAACTTCACACATTCTAGTTCTACAAATAATTATTTTTAATGTCATGCAGCCACTTTTAATTAACATTTCACACAATGATACCTCTTAGGTACTAGTATCATACACATCTGCTTTATTATGGTACGTACCACAAGGCATGTCAGCCACCGCCCTGATGTCCCTCTGCAGGTTACAGGAAGCCACCTCCAGCTCACACTTGTTGGAGTAGGTTTTACCATCAGAGCCACACACAGGAGAATACACCTGTAGTGTAGGGGAGGTGAAACCACAAAACCCAGTTACACAACGTGTCTATTTGGCTAAAACCAAGCAGAACAAGGAACCACCACTTCTGAAATAGTTCATCATTGATGCTATGGTGTGTGTGGGGGGGGAGGGGGTTGAGAAGTAAGATTTAATCAGTAATGATGGTAGAATTTTATCTCCAAGACAAGAAAGTGTGACGAAATATCACACACAAACAGCTACACTCCTTAAAACTACAATTTTTAACTTTCATGTCTATAGACAGGATGGTTACAGATGAACACAATCAAGTATACATAATATATACACATTTGGCAGAAAAATTTTTATAACGATGACAGGTTCTGGCTTACATGTACGAATTAGTCGCTTTGATGTCCTGAACTTTCCTACTCGACTAATTCGAACTTTAACTGATAGTTTAAGATGACAACGAAAGCTTACCTCAATACAAGCCTTGGGGCAGACACACAGAGCCTCGTTTGAGCTGCTGCTCTGACAGATCGCTCCAAACCTGCAAGTGGTGTTCTCACAGCCATCTATGAAGGAAACACAGGTTTTGTTAATAATGTACAATGTAAGAAAGCATGAAATACTAATGTCCCTGTTCTTTGAGGTCGCAGAACACAGTATTCATACAAACCCACGATAGTCAATAGTAGTTTGGAAAAAAACAACTGTAAAGATTCTTTTGTATATGTATGTGAGGCAGAAACTGACAGGGGTATAGGTCAGTTTGAGACTCTGTGAGTTGAATTATGATGTTTGTTTGGTTGGTGTGAATTTCAGCGCATTGGCTGCAGTTTACATGACCTCATATAAAAGAGGGCCAACAAATTTAAGTTCATTTTCACACATTCTAGCACAATATTGGCATCAAACATATTTGATTTATTCCTTCTTTGTGCACCCAACTATAAACTCTGAAGCATCGAAGCCTCTCACCATGAAAATTCCTATATGCAAAATACTGTTTTCTGCTACCTTGATTAACAAACATCCATGTAGCACCTACAGGTCAAAGATCACAGTTCAAAGGTTAGTATCACAAAGCCAACAACCACACCAGAAGTAAACACTTAATGTCAGAGGTGAGAGTTCACATGGAGGTCAGTAACACCTTATCACACTGATGAGTGTAGAAATAGCAGCTCCTTTGAGCTTCTTGCTTGAGGGGAAATGTATGGCATTCCATCTTTAAAGCTTCCTGCATACCAGAATCTAAATTTACACATAGTGTGACTTGTTTTTGAAGTTGTTCATGCCTAGAATAACCCCTGCTAGCACAAATTATGGCATCAATCCGCACCAAGGCATTCCGAGATTTAATCTAAACGAAAATAAGAACCACAAATTAAGAACCACAGATTGTAGGAAACCTTACAACATAAACCAATGAAAGGGACTTGTTTGGGAGGGGATCGAATTCGTTCCTTTTCCCCTTAATTCCTGTGGTGGTGGAATTACTGGTGCCTACCATTGAATTTAAAGTACCCCTCTGTCGGTGCAACAAGTTCTGCTGTATGAAAAGTGGAGTATATTTCACAGTCATGTTGTGCATTTTAAGAACTAAAGCTAATTATCATTAATATAGATAAGTCGTTATTCCCTTTTGATCTATCCATGAGTATCATTTTCCTTCTTCGTTAAGTATGTTTATGTATACCACTACTGCTTTACTTTGTATGCAATTAGCCCTTGGGCATGACTTTGCAATGAATATAGAATACAACACGGTGTATTCCGCATCTCTCGAGGTGTCAGCCCAACGGCAGGTCGAATCGCCCGACGACCAATCCGACCCGCGGGAGGGCTGGGACCGAGGGTGATGCGGAATACACCGTGTTGTATTTTTATTTATGTCATACCCACCTAAGAAAAACCCTGTTTTGATGCAAAATGCGCCAGAAGTTGAACAAATTTGGTGCCCTCGAACAAAAAGTGTTGCAACAGTAATGTTCCAACGTCTGAATCAGGTATTCGAACATTCGATGGCGCCGCACTCGGCCCGCTCAAAACAATTCGATTTATTCGAATGGAGCCTGTGTGATAGGCCTTTCGAACCGGTCTGATACGGAAGTTATGGCCCGGTCCGGAACACCCGTATCAAACGTTTTCGCGTCACAGGTATGACATAAAGATTATCATTATTGATGGCCTAATATAATGTATGTTGGAGCGTTACAGCTTAGCACTTTGCATCTGCTTGTTGTTTGTCTGTCTGCTTCGATGATGACCAGAGACATGTGCATTGTATATATTAGATAGACAAACACAGTTATTGTAATGAACACGGAAACAAATGATGTTATCACACACTTGTAATGATGAATGGATGGCATGGATGACAATGAATCCCATGAAATAAACGAGTTAAAACAACAACAACAAATGAGGTTATGAATGAATGAACAAAGTATACGTACTACAACTTAGTAGAAGCAACAAAAGTATCGCACTGAAGACATTGAGTACATTTAAACTACTGACAGAAACAACATAAATATCCAAATTCACTATTAATTTTTGCGGTGACTTAATTTCACGGTAAGGAGAAAAAGGAGTGTACGCAGTTAACTATGAAGCTTGATTATGTAGACTGAAACAATTTTAAAAGGTGAGTACATTACCCCCTATATCATCTCTCCATCCATTCATAAATCACTGTATCTGGTAAAAGCTAATAAACAAGTCTCGACCTAGCCACACTCCCGTGAGACTAGGTCACTCCGTGAACAAAGATGGACTGATAGCCATCGAAAATTTGGAGGTACGTGTGTATACCTTTAATAAGATGTCACTGTTAGATGAAAATTCTATCAACTGATAAACAAAAAATGAATATTAACTTACTGCAGAGCCTGTCGTCCACCTTGCGGATTTCCTGCTGTTTCTCGCAGGCCTCGGCCTGCAGGTAGCACATGTTGTTGTACGACACTCCGTCCGAGCCGCACACCGGGCGGAATTCCGCAGGGCAGACCGTGTCACACTCGCACATGGGGTTGCCGTCAATGACCGTGCAGGTGGCGCCGAATCCACACTTCACGTTTTCACAGAAGAAATCTTTTTCTGGGGCTGTAAGGAAGACGGAATTTACAGTTTGTCTCATGCTTAATATTGCATATTAAACTGATTTTCTAGATTACATCTAGAGCTGGTGGAATTCTCACATGAAAAAGAATAAAGGTTTAAAGGTAGGTTACATGTACAGCTACGTATACATTCCAGTTGAAGGGATTCTTTGCATTTTAAAACAGTATAATGTTGGACGATGGTTCATAATAGTTGCTTTCTTCACATTGAGAAAGAGTAAACTTTTCACTATTACCTCAATCTTTCACCAATAAATTTGGCTGGATTAGGCTTAGGTGCCATTTCCAAACCGGGCCCCAGCCAGAATGTTTGCGGAAACGAAAAATATCAAGGAATATACACAAGTTATGCTCATGACTATTTTTTTCCATTCAGTGTGTTTTGTTGCCTTTTATAGCATATTTTCCGTTTTCGAAAGCCACTCGGTCGGGCCCAGGTTAGGAATTGAGACTTAAGCCTTAGCAGAAAAAGGTTTAACTTTTCGAAGATAAAAAACAAGTGCTCCTCCAATCACCACTCACCACATTTGCCGTTGTATTTGACGAGGATGGGCTTCTGCTCCCGACACTCGGCCTGCTTGCGTTGGCAGTCGTTGTTGTAGGTGACCCTGTTGTCTCCGCAGACGGGAACGTACGACTCGTCGCACTTAATGGACTCGCAGCTGCAGGTGGCGTCTTTTGTACGCGGGTCGATCGTGCACTCCGAACTGAACTCACAGACTTGGCCAAAGCAGGACTCTGCAATGGGAACAAAGTGTTTTACTTCAGACGTGTTTTACTTCAGAACGTTTGTCTCTGTTGCTGATGTGACATATACACATACAATATACATATAATTGTATGATCATTAGAACAACAAAAGGATCTTGTAGAATACCCAAACTTTAGTCATGTTTATTTCTTATCTCCTGCAGTTTACAAAAGTCTGATTTTTTATTGCTATGCTTTCGTTTCTTTGTGTATGCTACCAAACCTGATTTCAGTTTTGAGGAAATATCTAAACGATTACACACAAGTGAGTTCAGTTGTCACCAGCTAACACAACACAGTGTTGCTTAACTTGGGAAAGTACATTAATGCATTTTTCTACCATCATCATCATCATCATCATCTGTCGTCCCTGGCGGGCGGGGTAAGGCGTTGCACAACATTTCTCCAATACACACGATCTTTCATGGCAGCTCCCAAGTCCTCGGTGTCGATCCCTGTGTCTACCATATACAATATTGTGCGAGATACTAGTGTGTTGAACTATTTCTGAGCAATGTTTACCTGCTTCTACTACCATCAAGGTGCCAGGTTTGATGTCTAAGTCAGGAGCGTCTTGAATTGCGTCCATCAGTTTGTCCTTGACGTCCTCGGGTGTGTCTCGGGAGCGAGGCGGCAAGACAATCTGGAAAATGACCTTGATGCTTCCGTCCTTGAACCCGATGATTTTGACTTCTCTGCCAGGGCCCAGGGAGGCTTCAAGCTATGGAAAATATCACAAAAGAAGCACATCAGTTATACATGTTTGTATGTGTTTCTAATATAATCTCCATGCAGATTTACCAGTGGCATAAAATAGTATCAAAGCTGGCTACAGAGTACAGCTGGCCAAAGGGAGTCATCTGAGTCACTGGACACTCCTTGGCCGGCTTCACTCCTCTGGCAGCTAATTTTTTTATACAATCTTATGCTACCGTAGGATCTGCTTGGAGATTATTTCTAATCTGTGTCTAATTTCTAATCTAAGCTAATCTGGACTGGGGGTGGTATAGAATTTAGTTATTCTGTGGAAGGCCAATTCTTATCAAGTTCTAAACTTAATCATGCTTTAAACTCAACAAAAAATAGGGAAAGCATGCCTCTTTAGTTTTAAGATATTTTTCTACAGCCCAAAGATAAACAGGACTTACTACACACATATAAGATATGGTGTGTGCAGATTTTGTATCTGTATAGCTGCTATAAGCGCCTTTTGGCATGATACACCAACTTTGCAGGTTACATTACACTGAACGACCTGTCACACCTAGCCTTTGCATATCTACCTGTAAGCAATATTTAAAGCTATTTCGAGGATGCAACTTCCATGATGAGTCTGTACTGCAATGATCATAATAGGGTCAACTCCATGATACATGCAGTTCTAGGAAACTATATCCTAAAACTTCCGAAAATAGTTTCATCAGGTTGGTAGAACATAGGATGAAGGAGAATTCTTCGTACACAACCAGTGGGTACTTACATAGCTTACATTTCGATGTCTTTCAGACACCTTCTTCAGCAAAAGCGCCACCTACATCAGCTACATATAGCGGTGAGAAGCAGAACTCCAGTTAGAAGCTCTAAAGAAGGTGTCTGAGAGACATCGAAACGTAAGCTATGTAAGTACCCACTGGTTGTGTACAAAGAATTCTCCTTCATCCTATATCCTAAAACTACTTACAGCATTTTCCAACTTGTCCTTGAGATCCTTGTACTCAGGTGAGGTGGGGTCGTCCAGTGTTGCCCGGAACTCAGCGGGTCTACGGTCCAGCTCTGACAGAGCAAAGGTGCCTTCTACTGCCTTCCCTTTGTCTGTAAAGTACCAAACATTCTGGGTTATTCCTTCTGAATGCAACTAATTTGCTTGAACCTTAACCCTTTAACTGACAAAACCAGATATATCCGGCACACATATACATGCCCTGTGTGCTGCGCCCGGATATATCCGGGATAGCGTATTATCCCCAAGTAGTAGCTCTGCGTGCGTGTAGCGCACGAACCCCGGAAGTTAGGGACTTCGGCCTTGTTCGGGGGTTTCTTTTTGGAGGTCAGCGGCCAACCTGGCACTGATAGCATTTTATAGGGCTGAAACTCTGGCAGTTTAAGGGTTAAGGAAAGTTTCTTAAAAATATCTACCTAAATCTCATGACAAGAAAGGAATAAGGCCATTCTATATCATCTTGTTAACGGAAGTACATGTACATTCCAATTCAGAATACCCTGCGTTTCCTAGTCCCCTTTCTCTTCAAAGCGATAAAAACATTGAAAGCAAACTGAACTCCATATTGTAACATTGTTTCCACTGAAAATGTATATGAAGAAGCATTGCCAAGCTTTCAGCGCTTAGTCATTTTCTATCAAAAATTGACCATAGCTACACAGTCAAGCATTTCTTTTCAAAGCAATGACATAATCTTAGACTTCTACAGTGACCATCTTTTCCACTGACCTTCCTTGTAGAGCTCTTCACATCCCTGTGACCTGTCCACCACCTCTAAGTCCTTCCCCATCTCGCAGGCTTCCTTGTTCATCTGACACTCGCTGGGGTAAGTCTTCCCATTACTGGCACAAATCTGGGAGAAGGAGTAAGATGTAAATAATCCTCAACATTTTCAGCCATTCATTCATTCATACATGAGGCTCACAATGTTTTTTACAACACATAATTTCGGTAAGGCCCAATTCCCAACCTGGGGCCTGACCGGGTAGCTTTTGGAAACGAAAAATATGATATAAAAGGCAACAAAACACAAACGTAAACAAAATTAGTCATGGCCATACAAATGTAATTTGTGTATATTCCTTGGTAAACACTTTTATTTTTGTTTCCGCAAACAGCCCAAAGGAATGCCGGTTTGGAAATGAGACCTAGGCCAAATACAGACAGAGAAACATTATCCCTACACTTAATGCAATACTCTGAAGACATCCATGTGTCAAAAGATACATATGTATGCACAGAACTACATGGTTTCTTCAACCATATTCCAGGCCGTTTCCAGGACCTGTCCTAATCTATTACAGGACAGAAATTTGTTACATGTACATGAAGTTGGGATGGAGAAAAATTTTACTTTATATGTCTAAAACATCTGAACGTCATAATGTGAAACTGATGAAAATGTATTTTCGCTAGCTTAAAATGACAGATTTAACGATGAAAAACAGCAATAATTGGGCTACCAAACCATGAGTGGAACCGAAAAAAAATTAAATACTGGAGACGGCCCAGACCACATAGACGATTTAATAAGGTTCCTTACCCTAGCCAGGGGATCTGGTGCAGGGCATTCCTGTGTACAGCTGCACTGTGGGTTCCTGTTGTCATCCAGGATACACACACCCTTGTCACAACTGAAGCCATCGCAGGGGTCTGGGGGAAGAGTCAGGGACAGGTTAGTTCAACACTTGTGTCTTAGACTTGTCCGTATACAACTTCATACATACAATGTAATATCTTACATTTGCCTTTGAGATTAAGAAGGGTAACACATGCTAAAGTCATTTACAGACAGATGATGAAAGCAGCAAAATTGCAGTTTGTAAAAGACATTTTGAATGTTTTGTACTGACATTTTATTTTAGAGAACAATGCCTTTTCAGCTATTGTGTCATTTGTCTTCTCTTACCATTATCAAGTAGTATTACTAGTAAGATCTAGAGTAACCTCTTCAATGGTAGTAAGAGATGTTAGACTATAAAAGGATTCAAGTTAACTGAGCAACCTTAGAGACCTGAAGTAACTGTAGAGGTGGAGCAATGATTCACCACATGCCATTGTTGAACCCGGCCAACTTAACTTGCCTTTCAAACAACTGCGGACACACACAAAGACAAACATGCAGATAGACAGAAAAAAATTTTTCCGTTTTCACAGAGATGGTAGTTGTTACTTGTAATACTTACTGCATTTCCCTCTAAACCTAAGAGTGATCTCTTCCTTTTTGGAGCAGCCAGCTTTGTTCATCTCGCACTCATTCTTGTAGTCGTTTCCGTCATCGCCGCACACCGTGCTCTCGATCTGCTCGTCGCAAACCGGACAGACGCACTTCGCGGTGGAGCCGTCCACGACACAGGAGCTGCCGTATCTGCAGTCCTTGCCTACACAGGGGTTCGAATCCGGATCTTGTACTGGGGAGAAATTCAGATGCAAATGTCAGAACTAAAAGCTGCAAAATTGATGAAGGATTAAGCTTGGTAAGAGAAATATTCACAAAAATGTCCCAACTCTTTCTGTGTTGGTTGGATAGTTTTCTTTGCTCCATAATGCAGTCATTTTTTTATTGGATTTGGAGTGCATTTCTAATGGTTAAAACTGGTGAGAAATTTTGATGCAAATGTCAGAATTAAAGCTGCAAGATTGATGAAGGATTAAGCTTGCAAAGAGAAATATTTACAAAAATGTCCCAACTCTTTCTGTGTTGGTTGGATAGTTTTGTTTGCTCCATAATGCAGTCATTTTTTATTGGATTTGGAGTGCATTTCTAATGGTTAAGAATATTTATGTTGTTTTGCTTGCATTTGCAGCCAAGCACAATGGATTGCTTCTGCTGTTATTGACATGTACATGCATGTACATTTTGTATGTTAGGCCTTGTAAATCATACTAAATGTCTTGCAAGATTGAGGCCATAAGGCATAACTCAGGTGAAAATCAGGTCCTAGGGAAAAATCTACATACATGTACAAATGTACCAACGTCATTAGAATTGAGGCTGCAAAAAGGATGATAGACTAATACATAGTTTGGGGGTTATACATTTGTACAGGTAATTCAAAACTGATGGGACTCAGATTCCATTTCTTAACCATCACCTACTCAGTATTGGAATAACACACTGTCAGGCTCCCTGTTTAGTGTTCTCTGTTGCCTTGATGGCTTCTAACATCATAACTGAAGGTAGCAGTAGAAAATGTCTTCTACCCTCTCTATTGGTCACCTTTTACAGCACTATACAATGTAACATAATACAGTTAGAGTACATGTATTTTGTAACCTATGTATGAGGTCATTCTCAACCAGTATAACATACAGAAATTTTGTGTGCAATTCTGATGTACATATTAGTTTATATGAGAGCCTAACAAGTCATATCGGTTGACAGGAAAGAAAGCTTTGAAGAACAAATTGCATTACCCCCTCATATTGCGTTCATGTAATCAAATCTAGACAGACAGTTATTAAATGGAATCGTGAAATTAGACTTCTTAACTCTTCCGGGCATTGACGCAAATTAGATTCTCCTTTCCCCAACTTGATCAAACGATGACGAACCGGCAGAGACGATTCTCTTTGAAGTGGTGTAATGAGATTTGTAGACCTTGTTTCCAATTTACTGTCTTTTGTATTTCTTTCAGTGTCTGAGAGTATATCGGTATCAGGACCGTGTACATACTTACAATGTTCAACAGTAGTGCAAATTGTATAAAAGGTCTTTATTCAGACATACTGTTCAAACTATCCACTTGTCAAACCCATACTAGTATCAAGAAACAAACAAAAATGTCTTCTTTTCTTACTTACTTACTGATCTTCTGTAGGCATGACTATTTCTTCTGTATCTGTATCCGTATAGCCGGTATAACCGCCGTTCGGCATAACACACCAGCTTCGCAGGCACACGGCGTGGCAGCAGCTGGTTATATTACACCGTAGGACCCGTCACACCTATCTTTTGCACATCTATCTGCAAGCGTTCTTTAAAATTACCCAGAGAAGATGCCCCTACTGTACTTCCACTGGTAATTCCACTCTACGAGAGTTCTGGGAAAGTATGAATTTTTGAACACATCATATCAATCCTAGGTTGGTAACTACGGTATTTGAAACGTACCTGTACCTGAATTTTCTGAACCCATTCCTACCCTATATTGAGAACAAATGATACTTAACAGGTGTGCCCTTGATATTGAAATTCAACCTCAACTTACTGCATTTTCCTTCCTTCTTGACTGTGATCCTGGCCTGTGTCTGGCAGGACTTGAGCTCCAGGTTACACTTGCTGGAGTACGTGACGTCGTCGGAGCCACAGACGGGCGCGATGACTCCGCTGGAACACGTCTGTTCGCAGATACACGTCCCCTTCCCGGCATCGTTGATCTGCGTGGGGTCGCACGTCGCACCAAAACCACAGAACACTGCTATACAGGGGTCTGGAAAAAAATGAGAACAGATACAATTTAGCTACGTAAAAGTTTTAGTTTTTTTAAAACAAGAACAGTTTTCATTCAGATGCATAGGTGCATCGTCAATCTGGGTAGGGTTGCACGTCGCACCAAAAGCACAGAACACTACTATACAGGGATCTGGAAAAAAAAACGAGAACTGATATAATTCAGCTGCATAAAAGTTTTGGTTTTCGAAAACAAGAACAGTTTTAATTCAGAGGCATGAAGACCATCCAAATAATTGTTTGTAGACCCATATTGCTAGTTTTCATGGCTAAATCTTTCATCTTAGCTTACAAAAATTCACTTTCATCAAGTTCCTGTCATGAAGTGCAGATTCTCTGATGTTTTTCCGTCCAAAATTTCTGTCCCAGGATAGTGGGACAGGTCCTGAGATATTTTTAGTTTTTGAAAAACAAGAACACTGTAAAAATTTTTCAATTGCATTAGTTTTTCATAGCAGAATTGTTTTGACTTTTCTTCACTTTAGTTTACAACTTTTTGGCTTTTTAAACTTGTGAACTCAAAACATTCAATTATTTTGGACTTCCATGCATGTAATATAGATTGATCTTGATTATTCTTTTCCACTACACCAAGCAAAGCAAATAAAACTAATTGGTTTTACATGTAAATGCATTCAATTTTGAAAGGTCTAATTAGTAAAATTTGGCTTTTACAAAAATTGAAGGCACAATGTAATAATTTCACAATATACGATATTGCCTCCAGTGTTATCTAATGAAAATAAGCTGATCTCCACAGAGAAGACAATATGTCCTGGGAAATAAAAAGTCATGTCATGATAATTGGGCTGGTGCTTTTGGATGCAGTTTCCATGGAAACCATGTCCCCATTGACCTGACATGACCCTAAAGTATTAACCTCATCCTGATGAGTTGGGGAGTTAATATTTGAGATGTTTGTGGCTCTTTTGAAAATTTGAAAGGAGAAGGCAACCTGTGATATGCTATGCCCATCATATAGTCTTCCCTAAAGCTTTAACTAACTCCAACTAAGGACGAAGCATATTCGCTTTGGGAGGTTGAGCACATTACCTGTACTACAAAAGAAGGGAGAGAGAGACATATAATACTTGTCCACCTATATCCATGGGGTGACCTCTATCCGTTGTCTTTAAAAACAGCACATTTAGGAGTATTAAGTCTGCTGACAGTGGTTTCAAATTTGCAATATTCTTAAAATGTTCAGATTTGAAACCACCGTCCGTCAACTTCATATCCCTTATAGGTTACCCTCGGATAAAGGTGAACCAGCGTTACAAGTAGTTTGTGTTCATGTTAAACTGCCATTATTTTTACTTTTGAATGTCGACATATTTACAAAACTTCCAGCACCCCATACAAATGAAGCCGGGAAAATCCTTGAAAACCTACATTTACTTGAAAAAAAGTACATTTTCTGCAACCCCATCTATGCATGCAAGTCATTGGACTTTTGACCCTACACTTCAGACTTCCAAAGAGCTAAAACCATCAACTTGAAGATTGTGATCTCTTTTTGGAGCAAAACAAACCACTACAAAGTGCTCTTCTTCCAGGTGGTCTACATTCCACTAGCAGCTCACCTTGAGATTCTGACTGTAATGGTGTGAGCTCTCTGTCACTCACTATCTCTCAGGGACATCTTAAACAACTACAAGGTAAGCAGACTAGAGACACTGAGGTTTTGAGGTTTCAAGCTAAGATGGTATCATGCTGTATCTATTGCCAGCAGGATAGAAAAAGTATATGCAGTGTTGTAAAGTTGTCCTTATATACTTTTGTTGCTACCAAATCATATCAGAAAGCTATTAAGTTTAGTTTGAGACAACTTCCTATTTGCAAATTAAATCAAGCAATAGGATGAACCCAGACATCTCAGGCTCTAAGCCCCCCCCCCCACACACACAAACACAAAAAAAATAGCAATGTCTGACCGTCATTGACTTATCTTCCTTGTTATGTCTAAAATATTAGTCTAAAATCTCAAAACTACAATAATCGAGACAGCTTTTTATTTCTTATTGAAACTTATTTCAATGGAGGACTTTTGGCAAAAAAGTCAATAGATCCATATAAATACATATCATCATTAAAATCCAAAAATTTCCACAAACATGCAAAATTTTGGCCATCATCTTCTCCCCACTAAAGGGGGCTTAAAAGTCAAAGGGCATTGTTTGTCTTGTGAAACGTCTGATAATTGTTTACGGCGGTTACTTTAAGTTTAGACGCAAGTCCTTTCTACACCGCCTCATCAAGTGACAATTAGCCAACCTCGGTTTACAAAGCTTCCGTAAACTTGAAAAAAAGGGAAGCGCCGCCGCACGGAGTTGCGCTTTTCTTCACCACTGGGGCAAGGAGTTGACTTTGTCCATCAGAGCAAGCGACTGTGAAGCTTTCCTTGCAGGTGTGTCCAAAACACAGTGAAAGCCTTGTGACTTAAACCTCACAAAGTCGTGAGAAACTGGCCAACACAATGGGGGAGTTCTCTACACGCAAACAGTTCGCATTGTCCCCCAAAACCACGTCTGAAAGTCCCGTCTGTATTGGGATAAACTTGTAGTTTGGTGGCATGCTCTTAGCACATGTGTTCTGGAGTTAAGTATACACGCCACACAATGGGTGAAAGGACACGGATCCACATGTGGTCAGAAAACAATTAACCCCTCCAAACCGATACACCTGCATTATTCTATCGTGACTATTTGACAGTGCAGTTCTTTCAACACTATATCACATTGTATCTTGGGCATACATTTGCATATACAGTGTTATATGCGCCGGAATGAGAAATAATATTAATAGGGTCTATGACATTATTCTAAAAAATCCATGCTTTTACAACTTTCTATCTACACATCATTCTGACAACGATACATGTAATACTACTTGTGCGATGCTGTTTAGACCTCATTCATGGTTTGTTCACTTTCAAGCAATAAATGACAAGTATTTTCTGAAAAGGCATTTTTAAATAAGATATTAGCTGTATGATTTACAATGTATACACAAGGAAATCAAGTCTTTTTTAAGAATTACATATACAAAACTAAAGTTGAAGTTTAGATAAATGTCATGGATGTTGCGTTTTATACTTGTTGCAATGTGGGAGGCAAACCGTGAACAAAGGCAACTTCAGAAACATGAAATAGAGAAGTCGTAAGAGACAATAACACACTACGGCAAGTCAATCAACTGTCGGGTTTGAAAGATTTGCGGCCAATAATCGCATATGCTGCTCGAAACTGTCAACACCAAACATGTGTGTAACAGGTGCAAACTGGAAAACCTACAAATATTTTCACTTAAGGACAGCCATGACTTTTGGCACTTGTCCAATACTTCATGTTCCTTAAGTGCTCTTGTTCTTGTTGAAAATAAACAAATGGTGTACTGCCGGGGCCACCTACTAAAATACAGACCATGTCCAAAGTTCTCTTACCAACAGATGTCAAGGTGGACCAAGTAATGTTGAAGTGACAAGTGGATTTTTCAGTTAATCTTCATTTCATAGTGCAATCTCACCTGTTTGACATTTTCCCCAAAGTACAGTCAAACCTGTACAAAGGACCACCTGAAAAATGTGGCCACATTTTGGTGGTCC
This sequence comes from Branchiostoma floridae, assembly GCF_000003815.2. NCBI lineage: Eukaryota > Metazoa > Chordata > Leptocardii > Amphioxiformes > Branchiostomatidae > Branchiostoma > Branchiostoma floridae. Next base: position 18,304,097 of record NC_049992.1, on the reverse strand, counting down.
CTTGGATAATTTTTCCTACTGACACAGGGTTACCAGGTGTTTAGGTCCGGACCTGTATCTTAAGAAGTTTACAAGCATAGGTACAGGTATTAGGTATGTAGAATTACACTGTTACACTACTCCCCCTTTTCTTTTCAAGATTCGTCCTCGAATCTCCGAGATTGACATCCCTGTGTGGCACATCTTAGCCTGTTACTCAAAGTGTGGCACATCCGATAGCCTGTTACTCACTGTGTGGCACATTTCTAGCCTGTTACTCACAGGGCCGGTGTGGGAACCATTGTAGAAATATAGAGAGGCGAGAAAGAACAGAAAGAAACCAACATGCCGACACCGGGGATCGAACCCGGGTCGGCGGATTACAAATCCAACGTGCAAGCCACAACACCAAAAGCTCTAGAGCCCCTGGTGTGGTCAGTTTGGCAGCGCTTAAACCCCACTGTTACAGGTACACACCTATTTTAAGACACCAACTATTATCCTTCTACTCCTACCTCTTAAATCGTGCAAAGTGTCTATTGCACACCTGCGCTGTTGGGAATATCGGAAACACCCTGAAGTCTGAATATCTTTCCCCATCCCCTCAAGTCTGAATATCAATGCCCCCATGCTAGCTTTCTTTGTCATACACCAGAAAGCTTGCATTGCCATACCATCTGCAGCTCACTTTCAGTATGATATGTCCATGAAATAAACTATAAGACTGTTTCTTAGAAAAGAATACTAGTACAATATAAATCTTTTTAAAATCAAGACTTGAGTGTAAAGCCAAATTGAAAATTCAATCTATATGTCCTCCATAGGGTACATCAAGAAGCCTTTAGTGCTACAAGTGTTAGGTGATTAACGATCGCTTAATTAGCTATCCAAGACACCAGGTGTGAGCGGTAGGATTCTTGTCGTTCCCAGGTGTACACAGCGACAGTCCATCAATCACTGATGATCCCTACATTGTTCATTAACCGCCGAGCGTTATTGTCGGCTTCCAACCGTCGATTTGTAACACGATTGTACCTTTTGTTATGAGAATGACAATTTCCGATCTAACATTACGTTCAGTACAAGGCAATTTTCATGCACTGATACTGTACTTGTCTATAGAGTAGGACAGTCTCCAGCTTTAAATCATTGTTTGGAAGACCTTGCTGTTAATTTTTGTGCAAGACATGCCAACAAAAATACATTTCCTATCAGTTTCGTGTCATGAAGTTTCAGATTTTTTTGACAGATGGGTGGAAATTTTTCTCTATCTCTTGTAGGCAAACCCTTTCTATGCATGCATGCAAATCTATTGATAAGAAACTATGGATAAGCTGGAAAATGTTGATATCAGTGACACAGCAAAACTAATTTTGCTTCATCTATCTTTTCCTATCTCCATATTTTGCGCAGCTTGATGCAACATTTTTATCATTTTTTTTCACAAAAGGTGGCCTTGGATGAATTCTTCCACATGACTTCCCATTTTTGCCATGCATGTGAAGTAACAAAACAAATGCTACACCCCCCAGGCTTCTGACCCAAGAGTCAGACCTCCTACCAGTTCTGTGCATGTTGTCTTCTACGAGTCCAACTGTTTGGCCATTTGGTTTCCAGTTTTGCTCCCCCTTGTCCTATTGGTGGGTCGACCTCAAGAAATTGATTTGAAACCCAGGAGAAATTGGCGCAAAATGTGCCCAAAAATATGCTATATTGTTATACCAAATTTTCTGTCATTCTGCCAAACTGCAAGGAACAAAAATTAAACCAAATCGTAATATGTAGGTTAACTCTTACTCATACACATACTGATTAATATACTTGGCTAGATGTCTGGTTTTGGAATACTGTTCACGTAGTTGGCAATGTGTCAAATGTGTACAACACAGTATAAGAATGTATCTCATTACAGTTACTGAGGACACGAATTGAGCTATAATAATAAAAAAATGCTTCAAATATTGAGAAAATCTTGCTTTAACATTTTTGCCTTGTCTCACTGTATTTCTCTCAAGTTTTTTGTCTTACTGTATTTCTGTCAACCACTTTTCAGAAAGTACTCTTGGCAACACCTGTCTTTTGTACACAGTAGTCTAGATCTGGCCTTATTCATTAGTAGTCAGATCTACACTCTCTGAAACAGCAGGACCGCTAACACCAATAGTTCTGCAGACTCTAATCTGAGGTCCCAAAGGGGAAATATCAGTGTCTGCACTAAATGTCATCAGTCTGGAGATGCATTGATTTTCTGTCTGTCAAGCAGTCCGAGATTCCCCTCAGGGTGTCCTTGTGGTTTTGTACTGTGTCAAGTCTAAAACAATTTGTCTCCGTTGGCAACAAAGATAAAAAGTCAAAGAGACAAAGTCAAAGATAACATGTGCTGTCTCTTCACAAGTGGTTATGACCAGTGCAGATTTGGAGAATTGTATTCAACAACCCTAGGAGGGATCCAAAAAGGAAGATCATATATGGTTTAATTTATGTCTGTTCTGTTCAAACTGTGAACAGTGATGTTGATTTTACCATGTTGGTAACTCCATGATTTGTACATGTAGCTGCTTCAGACAGAAAGTAAAATCTGGACTTTCTGTGCCAGATATTCTTTCTCAAATCTAAAAAATCTCGGGATGTTTTTGGTTGCTGATAATTTCTTTCTATGTCACAGTTTTATCAACTTTTTTTTGGTCACAATCCCTTTGATTTTCCTTTTCATAGCTTGGCCCCCTCCCCAAATATTTGCAGGAGTAAAAAAGAAAACTATTGTCTGCCCCCCAAAGATTTGCAGGAGAACAGACTGAGTTCTGAGATTTGTCACATCAACAGCACAAAACATGGTACTGAATCTTTGGTTGCCTTCCACTGAACATGCCCCCCAGCCCCCCAACATGTGAATGACTATGAGTGGGTGTGTTTACACAGTGTAGAATGGCGACCCTTGTTTCGTCTACTCCACTATTTGGACTCAAGTCTGTCATCGTTGTAAGAAAGTACAGATTTTTATGACAAGAAAAAGATTTTAAACACATAAACATTGGGCCCAGCACACATGTCTACACTGTTGTTGTAAGGGAACATTCAAATGAAAACCAGACAACTCTAGACCCTCTTTCTAGTCAACATCCAGGTCAACTAATCCAAGAAAATTGAAAAGTGCATTGATATGCCTAGGGATCGGGTATCTTGTTTTCTTGAAAACTTGATCTTCTTTCTTATGCCTTTGACTTTCTTCAAGGTTTAAAAACATCGGCATCAACTTCAAGGCCATTTTTTAACCTCCTTGGTCTTATGGTAGTCGCTTGCATTTGAAGCATTGTTGTTTTCCTTTTCAACTGGAAACTGTATTGAAATCTGACAGAAAATCCGTAACACGCATTGGCATTATACCGGTCATAAGCCTTATACCGGTCGATTAAAAATAGTGGAACTTAAAGAGATCTACACATGCAACAATAGTTATTTCTGCGGTATGCACACTTCAGACATCTAGGTGTCCAATACATAATTTACAAAGCATCGATAACAATGCATTCGAAGACAACAAGGCCAAAAGTTTTCAGGTCATTTTCGGGGCAGGCGAGCTCGTCGTGGGACAAACACACTGTCACGTTCATCGCCAGATTTGTAGATAATAATCACATGTGCTCACGGCACAAGACGAGCATGATTCAACAGCAATCTTGAATTTCTTTTGGTGACCTACAACTCGTGTAAAAGTGTGAGGAACCGTTGCATTATCGCCCGGATCTACGGCTGAATGGGTCAAATTGAACGTACGCCGCCATTTTCCCGCCATTTTTAATGCTACGGCCAGCAGTAAAGTTTTACGTCATAGCGGTTGTGACGGATCAAAATTAAATGAAAATTCTTGTCAGTATACGCCCATTTTCTCATGACTTTTTGTATGCTCATGCAGATTTTTGTTTTGTGCAACTACTAACAGGAAAGAAAGGAACAACAGAGGATGTATAAAGGTACATAGCGGCAGTTAATTGTGCCGTGTTTCGTTCGACCGGTATAGTGCACCCCCTTCCAACCACGCGCCCGTTCTCCGTGCAATTCCGCGGTGTGTTCCAATTACGATATTATGTTTTTAGCAGGACCAGAGAGACAAAATAATTAACACATAAGAAGTGGCAAAGGTAAGCTGTAACAGCAAAATGTAACTGGAGAAAATGATGCGTTGATCATTTGCCAAATTAGCATTGCTTGAGAAATTGCAGTAAACCGACCGGTATTATGCCAATGGATGTTATAATTTTTAATTACCATAATTTCGCTAACAGATCCCTGCCATTTTTCACCACCCATCCTACCCACAGCTTTTAACTCACAAGTAAATAGCGTAATTCACCACGACGATGCTACTAACACTTGACTTCGAATATATCACATTACTCTGTCTGACACTTGCGGTTCCCACAATTAGTTTCCGTCATAATTTCTCACGAGCAGAAGAACGCTATCGAACAATGCCATCTTTCATCCCATCACTCCGAAGCCTAGAGCGTTCTTGTCTTTGATCAGAATGGCATAGCTAACTGGCATTGTCTCTCTGTGCCCACAGCATTTGGGTGACCCTTGTATGGCCTCTTATAGTCACCTGGATGCATCTAAAAGGTGAAAATATGGTCATCTTTGACCTTTCATCAATCATTTTTCACAAGAACAATGAAGCGTTACAGTTTAGCTCATGGCATTTCTTCAGTTTGCAGTAAACAGGCCATTATTACAATCCCCAATATAAGTTTGGAGAGGCTTCAAACTGCATACACTTTTTATTCAGGAAGATCTCTCCGTATAAGTTACTATAACCTCCTTGCTTGCACCAAGATAAATCATCAACAAGTAGAATAATGTTGTTCTTGAATCTGTAAACTGTATTAGTGTATACTTCTTTGTGACTACAAAAATGGCAATGAAACTCTGACTAGTGTCAACTACTCTTGAATTCCAATCCAGCCATTTGTTCTATTATCCCGTGGAGGTTTGAATTAAAGGGATTTGAAGCCCAAATAGCAGCCTCTTGTTGTAATTGCTTAATCCTGTGAAAAACAAATGGATTTTCACACCTGTGCAAATGGGTATGAGTCCAGTAGGCCATTCACAGCCCTCCCCATGCATAATGCACACCTACAGATGTGTACCCGGACAATACACCATAAAATCAGCGCTTTGACAATTAACACCTCATTGAGCCAAGACAATGGTTTGCGACAGTTTCCCGATTTTCCGTATAAACGCAACTCAGGGAGTCCTGATATCTCGGGAATATTAGGGAAACGATTGTTGATTTCGCTGTGAATTTGCACAGACAAACTTTTAATTTTCTACCCATACCGGGCATTAATGCTTTGCAAACATTCGCATACTGATTCTTTCTTTTTTCATGCTTTCTTTAAATGCACATTTCAAATAAAAGAATACCAAAACTCAAAGCATTAATGCCATTATTATTAACACAGCAGAAGTTGAGTAGGTACTCTGTTTCTATAGGAGCAGTGCTGTTTTGCTGGCAGAAACATCTGCCAGCATTTGTTTCACTTTTAGTCGTTATCTTATCAGCTTTCTGAAGACTCCCTTGCTATCGGAGAAGGAATGAATGGAATATTCACTGCATATCTCCGGCTCTTATAAAATTAGAAGTTAGAGGGATATTTTCTTCTCTTCTTCCATCATTTAGTTTTACAACGAACATTCTACGAAAAAACAACTTAGAAGTAAATAGCTGTCCAAAAAGCTGTCCAGAATGACCAGAAGCATTTTATGCTGAAAGGACTTGAGCTTGGTGACGTAATTTTCATCCAATACATTCTCATCCTTGGTGCGTAATAGCCTTGATGCTTATCAAGTATTTTGCTCACTCGCTCGCTCGCTGAATCATATCTTCGAAGGCATCCTATTAATCCTAATCAGAATTTCCTGCAACTTGAGTGCAAGTGTGCATGGCTACCAAATTTGAACCGTTCTCTGGGGTTCAGATACAAATCTTATAATTCACACAGCCTAAATGAAAGCCTCTACGATCTACGCTTTTCATTTTTGAATTTGAACCGTTCTCTGGGGTTCAGATACAAATCTTATAATTCGCACAGCCTAAATGAAAGCCTCTACCGTCTACGCTTTTCATTTAAATTTTGTGATTTATCTGCTTAATGGCTTATGAGTGCAAATGAATACATAGCATTGAAAAATCTGTGAATATGTGTATAACAACAAAATATCTTCATGTACATTTTGTATAATAATTTGATATTTTGGAGGATACTAAAACTTACGCAACTGGAGCTTCTTAAATCTCTTTGGTTTGAAAAAGCATAATACAATAGGTGAACAGCATAACAACACATGTATGATGTACATTCAAAAAAGGCTTGTAATATTCTGAAAATCATGGAATTTTGCATGTTAATCCTACTCTAAGATATGATTTTCCTATACAGTATTTCCTGCCGGGGTGATAGTACTGGACAGAAGGGTTGCATTCTTCATAGGATTAGTGTAATGCAATTGGGTAATAGTTACGGATTAAGGTCAACCAACTTTGTTTAATCTGCAGAAGTTAATCCAATCTAGACCACCTGTCCCCAGTGGGTTTGTTTAGAAGAGAACTCCAGCTGTTTCTAGGAGAGATATGGGTTCTTCTAGGACTCTGTTTGGTTCAGAATCCGTCTTGAACTATAGTAAAAACTGCCCAAGAAAACACTCAGGGATTATAATATTTTTTTTATAGTACATGTAAGGGAACTGGTAAAAGCAAGGAGGTTATATGACCTCCTTGGCAAAAGTGCTGGTCACTAAAGGCCATATTCTTAACGCTTGTGCTTGAATAGGAAAAATCATCTTAGGGACCATGATAAACGTGATCACTTTCGCCAGGTGGTCCTTATGTAGAGGTCACCTGTATTAATATTATAGGTTTAACTGCATTGTTAGATGAAAAAATAACCTAACTGGAGCTACAAAAAACTACAATGTTCAAGAAGGCCTGTGAGTGACCATTTTCTCTATTACGTTTTACATAAGTGAATGCTTTATGCTGACTTCAAGCCGATTTAGTCTTGTGCTACAGCATCACAAGAAAGTTAGCACTGATATAATGATAGAGACTAACCTGCAAGCAGATCCTTAGGTGCCATAAGCTGGCCCAGGAGTGTAGCCGGCTAAGGGAGTCAACGGGCACCGAGATCTGCCTTCACCCGAAAAGGAGGAGCATTTCCACGAAAGTTTGAAACTATACATTACGCACCGCACC